>NW_016807278.1:95379-106070 GCF_001698545.2 Rhinopithecus bieti
CTTCTCCTTCTTCTTCTTCTTCTTCTTCTTCTTCTTCTTCTTCTTCTTCTTCTTCTTCTTCTTCTTCTTCTTCTTCTTCTTCTTCTTCTTAATCTTACTTTTATTTTAAGTTCATGGGTTCACGGGCAAGTTTGTTATATAGGTAAACTTGTGTCATGGGGGCTTGTTGTACAGATTATTTTATCACCCAGGTATTAAGCCTAGTACCCATTAGTTATTTTTCCTGATCCTCTCCCTCCTCCTACCCTCCACCCTCCAATAGGTCCAATACTGTGCATTGTTGCCCTTTATGTGTGCATGTGTTCTCATTGTTTAGCTACCACTTGCAAGTGATAACATGAGGTATTTGGTTTTCTGTTCCTTCCTGCATTATCTTGCTAGGGACAATGGCCTCCAGCTCCATTCATGTTTTTGCAAAGGATGATCTCATACTTTTTTATGGGTGCATAGTTCTTGTTCTTTTTCATGGGTGCATAGTATTCTACAGTATATATGTACCACATTTTCTTTATCCAGCCTACCATTGATGGGCATTTAGGTTGATTCCATGTCTCTGCTACTATAAACAGTGCTGCAGTGAACATTCATGTGCATGTGTCTTTATGGCAGAATGATTTATATTCCTTTGGGTATATACCCAGTAATGGGATTTCTGGATCGAATGGTAGTTCTGTTTTCCATCTTCGAGGAATTGCCACACTGTCTTCCATAAAAATTGAATCAATTTACATGCCCACCAACAGTATATAAGTGTTCTTTTTTCTCTGCCACTTTGCCAATATCTGTTGTTTTTTGGCTTTTTAGTATTTGTCATTCTGACTGGCATGAGATGGTATCTCATTGTGGTTTTGATTTCTATTTCTCTAATGATCAGTCATGTAGAGCTTTTTTTATATGATTGTTAGCTGCATGTATGCATTCTTTTGCAAAGTGTCTGTTCATGTCCTTTGCCCACTTTTTAATGGGGTTGTTTTTCTTCTTGTAAATTTGCTTAAGTTCCTTATAAATTCTGGGTATTATACCTTTATCAGACGCACGGTTTGCAAAAATTTTCTCCCATTCTGTCTGTTCACTTTGTTGATAGTTTATTTTGCTGTGCAAAAGCTCTTTAGTTTGCTTAAATCCCATTTGTCAGTTTTTGCTTTTGTTGCAATTGTTTCAGCATCTTCGTCTTGACATCTTTGCTCATTCCTGTGTCCAGAATGGTATTGCCTGGGTTGTCTTCCAGGGTTTTTATAGTTTAGTGTTTTACACTTAAGTCTTTAATCCACCTTGAGTTAATTTTTGTATAATGTGTAAGGAAGGGGTCCAGTTTCAATCTTCTTCTGCATATGGGTAGCCAGTTATCCCAGCACCAAGCAACCCTAAGCAAAAATGAGAAAGCTGGAGGCATCATACTACCTGACTTCAAACTATACTACAGGAACACAGTAACCAAAAACAGCGTGGTACTGGTACAAAAATAGACACACAGACCAATGGAACAGAATAGAGAACCCAGAAATAAGGCCACACACTTACAACTATCTGATCTTTAACAAAACTGACAAAAACAAGCAATGGGGAAAGGACTTCCTATTCAAAAACTTCTATCTGAGCACTTACTGTGATAGGATACTGAGAAGACAAGGAAGGAAGACTTCTCTCAGCAAAACTGCACACACACATGCGTGAATTTCTTTCCTTGTGATTCTGATCACCTGATTTTGGAAGTTGCCATTTATCTCATACAAAACCAATATTTTACATCTTGTCACTTTTCTCAGCCTTTCCAAACTAATTTGGAGTTTGGGAGTCTACTTTGTTTTCCCAGTCAGGTGCTCTCTGATCTTTTTTCTATACTTTAAAGAAGTTTCACCGAAAAAATTCCACAGTTCCTTCACTTTCAATAAGCCCATTACACAATTACAGTGTATATTTTTCCTGCGTGTTTCCTATTGATAAACCATCATTCTTTGTAAAGATTTTATGGTATAGTAAAATCTTATTTTATTCATTAAGTTCCTTCTACCAAACCTTTGAAGTTTACCTTATATATGGGTTCCCAATTTTAGCCAAGAATCTTATTTAACCATATTTTTTAATGCCCATTATTGGAACGACTTGATAAAAATTTAGGCCCATAAACCACTCTTCTTAAAACAACAGCTACATGTGTTCTGTGACATTAATCTTGATTATTTGATTCTTAATCTTTATCCCAATGAAAAAATAAATTTTCTATATATTACATAGTATAAATACAATTTATCATTTAAAATTATTTCCATATCGATTATCACAATCACCCTATGATACATGTTTTTTTACTTACCTTAGGTCATAAGTTTTTAATGTATTTCCAAAGTCTTCATACATATCACTTTAATAATCATATCATATTCTACTGAACAAAATTTACTTAATCATTTACCCAGCTTAACTATGATTCCAGACTCCTATTAGAAAAAATTGAATCACAACTAGTTAAATTTTAGCTTTATATCCTTTGCATACAGTCTTATTCTTCAAGACTCTGTTCTTTTCCAATTTGATAGGGAGACCAAAGTCCCAATTCCCTTCTTATGTGTGCCATAATATTTCCTCCCGGACACGAGTTCATTTGAGAACTCTTCTAACATTTATCCTAACCTAAACATTTTTCTATGACTTTACATTATTTTAGTGCCAATAATGTGATCCCAGGGTAGTGTTAGAGGGGAAGCCATTGCTTTCTATCTAGGTGTTATCTTTCCTTCTGCAGCTTCCCCTAAATCCACAGCATGTTCTATGCATCTAAATCTCTTTCTTTGCAATATTGCCTTCTTTATATGCTGTTTCTGGTTCTTGTTCTAGTTCTTATGTTCTATTTATGAAATAAACAGCATCTCAGGAAATACTAATCCAGAGATTCCCAGGTTTAATTTTTATCCCAATAACCTGAATTAAGCCTTTAGTTCTTTTCTTACATTTTCTTTCTCCAGGGCTTTGCTCATGAATTACCACAATCATTGATTCCCTACCACTGTCATCCTATGCACATGTTTTCTACATGCAGAGCAAATTACCATCCAGTTCTCATTGTCAGCACAGGCTAAATGAACTATTAATTACATCTCACATCACCACTGCCTCCCTTCACTTTGATGGGGCTACTTTTCCTGAGTGGTGTCTAAGGTCAGTACTCTTGGAATTTCTTCTACTACTTGCCTGAGAATGGAGGCTCACATTCTGGTGCCAATTCCATCACTAAGGGAAGGACTTTGGTCAATTCACATTCTTTCTCTGGACTTCGTTTCCTCCTTTATAAAAGGAGGGGTTGAACTCTAAAATTCTTAAGGGCTGTTTCAGCTCTTATGTCTTATGATTTTATAAAGTCTCTTCCTTAGCACTTTCAAGACTGATCTATTGAAAATGGGCCTACAGCCTCACCTATAGAAACTCTGCCTTTGTCCTGCTTTTTCAGTTCAGCAATACTTGCTCTAAGGAAACAAATTACTCTCCAAAATCCAGTGCCACATGTTTGAGTATACACAATGAAAGAAGAATCCAGAACTAGATAACAGATATCACAGAAACAATTCTTGAGTGTTACTGGCTAATGTTCATGCTGACTGAAGGACTTTTGTGCTTTGTAAAACTTTTAATCATAAGCAATATTCTTTCTAATATGTTTTTTAAATGAGTGCTCATCAGACAGTACAGTTGGATATTTGGACAAAAGACCCTTTTCTCCTTTTTGGAAAATCCCTCTAATCAAACCAAGAAAGACCGGTGCTTTCTGCAGGATGGTAAAGGGGTATTAGATTTGACCCTGGGACTTCCATGACATATGACAAACATCAGTGTTCTCAGTCAATCTACTGGAATAACTAGACAATAAACAAACTAGTGTTTGTTCTTTTTCTTCATGCTTCCAAATTCTCTTTCAGGTGATAATTTTAGGATATTCTTATAAATTAAGTATAACAAAATAAATATAAATCAAATATTAACCTCACTGAATATTTTCTCAGGCCATTTGGCCAATAGCATAATCTTTCATAAACATTTGGAATTACAGGGTTTAGACCGGAATAGAATTTTAGATACAATATGATTCAGTGATTTCTAAACATGGCTGGCCATCACAATCACCCAGGAACATGTTAAAAATGGATTCTGTATCTGAACCTAGGCTAAAGAACTTAGAAGCTCCCAGATGAAGGATCTAGAACCTGTGTTTTTGATGATTTTCCAGGTGGTCATTTTGACACAGTCAGTTTGGCACCCATATTTGAAAATGTTTGGGGCTTCTGAACATTTTCTTCCTGTACTTTATGCAATATGCTCTCTTTTATTTTATTTTATTTTATATTTTTGAGACCAATACACTCTGTTTTAACATTATCTGCAAAGAGCTTTATTAGTCCCCTCTTGACTAGAAATTTGTTTAGGCATTCTCTCCTTACTTGTTTTTTTGTTTTTTTTTTTTTTGTTTTTTTGTTTTTTTTTTTGACAGAGTCTCGCTCTGTCGCCCAGGCTGGAGTGCAGTGGCACGATCTTGGCTCACTGCAACCTCCGCCTCCCGGGTTCACACCATTCTCCTGCCTCAGCCTCCCGAGTAGCTGGGACTACAGGCACCCACCACCATGCCCGGCTAATTTTTTGTATTTTTAGTAGAGATGGGGTTTCACCGTGTTAACCAGGATGGTCTCAATCTCCTGACCTCGTGATCCACCTGCCTCGGCCTTCCAAAGTGCTGGGATTACAGGCGTGAGCCACTGTGTCTGACCTCTCTCCTTACTTGTTTTGGCATGGAGACAAAATTGGCCCACCTGCTGTTTTCAACCATTGGCCTTACTAAATCCTGCCATTTGCTAATTCCCATATCTGACACTGGCTATCATGTCCTTCCAAAGGCCAAGCATTTTACTTCTTTCATTAATTATATTATGGATTCAAGTTCTTGTACCAGTTTCTTCACTTGCTGTTGGATACAACACATTTTGATTATTCTCCTTCTAAAATGCGGGAGGCAAAGCTGACCTCAACATTGTACTTTGTAATCAGCAAAGAAAAGCATGAGATTATCGTCTTTTTTCCTGAACACTAAACTTGTGCTAATGTGGTCCAAGATGACAGAAGCGATTTAGACAGTTCTACCACATTATTGACTCATTGAGTTAATTACATCGAGAAGTTGTTTTCATACGTGCTTTTCAGAAGCCATCTTGGTATCCATATTGAATTTACACATTTGAACATTTGAAGATTTTTATGAAATTAATAATGCAACAGTACTTATATATAACAAATAGTTATATTTGTAATATTTCTATATGGTAGATTTGACCTAAACCTTTCCTAGGTCAATATTATTTTGGATGCTTATCCTTTTAACCAGCTCTGGCTATTCATCCCTACCTCACCTCAATCACACATTTAACACACGTGTCATCGAAAATTCTTCCAGGTCAGTGAGAGGGCCAAAGTCAGGCTTCTTTTTGGAATAAACTATCAATTGCTAGGAATAATTATTTTGTGAGATTAAAAGAAAAATGAAAGCACACACTTATAGATCGCACGTGGGCTCCAGTAGTGTTTTTGTGGTTGAACTATATTCCTAAACATATGGACTTCAAAAGGGTTTACTTTTCTTCACCTAGAGCTGGTGAATTTTATAACTATTTTAATCTGCTATTCTCTGGTTTGTCTGTGTTACGTAATTGAATTCACTTCCTCCCTTCCCCCATGGGTTTTGTCTTAAACTCTCACAAGAGTTCCCATAGGAAATAGGAACCAAGGTACATTGCACTTGCCTTTCAATTCTTCTTTTAGGTTAAAGTATGTTTGGTACAACTGCAAATTTGAAAGTTGGTTTTAAGTCTCTGATTATTTTTTGGTTCAAAATAAGTTAATGTTAGGAATAATTATGTAATTTGAAATAAGACTAAATATATTGTCTCCAAACCAAAATTAAAAAGACTTCTACTTTGCAGCACTTAAAGCTATGATTAATAGAAAGTTTTCGAACTCCTATAGAAATGTGAAGATATTATTACTAATCCCAACTTTTTCTATCCACTTTCAACCTTTTTCTTTTTTTCAGGTCCATTCTGCTATTTTTGTAGTTTTCACCATCATCACTTCTAACCTAGGCTTCTACAATAGCTTCCCAAGTTCTCTCTCTTTTTTTCCATTTCCAAAACTCAGATATGGGAGCATAGGTAAGACAATAAGAAAACTTCGCAATTGACTTTACAAATAATTATGCTGTTTTTACTGTAAAGTCTATCCACAATTATAATAGTCTTGCAATAAAATTATCATCTAAGTGTTACTCTTATAAAAGAGTAATCATGAAATAGGTAGCCCCTTTAAAAAAAAAAAACAGGTGGTAACATAATAGAATTGCCTTAATATTTTAAAAGTATTCAAAACCCATAAATTAGTGTGAAAAAGGAAAATTTTAACTCCATTAGTTCATAGTTTGTGGTTCCTTCTTCCAGCATTCAAGCTGGTTCCTTTGGGATGTGTAGTTCCAGAAATTTGTATTGAGGAATTGAGAAGTCAGTGGCAGATCTACTGAAGAATACTTACCCGTCTCTGAGGGCAATGGTTGTCATCCCTGACTGACTGTCAGAATCACCTGGGAAGCTTTTTTTTTTTTTAATGTACAGATTCTCATGCCCCACCTGGGAACTACTGAATCAGGTTCACTGTTCACTGAATCAGAACAGGCTGAGAATTTATGAATTTAAAAGTTCCCCAGGTGATTCTGATAACCAACCAAGGTTGTGAACCACAGTTTTAGGAAATTCTGATAAATGGGTAAAAAATTTGAATGTCATCAAGAGGAAGTATGCAACCCTAAATATAAATTGTTACAGTTGCTATCAGTTGAAGACATGTAAATGCAATTTGTGCAAATGGATTTAGAGACTGAATATGCAAACTTATCCCGATTGGATTTATTTATTTTTGACAATATAAATGCCAATGCCAGGGTTAAAAATTATAAATATAATTATACTGACTTTGGAGAGTGAGGTTCAAATTTAGCATGATTTCAAGTAGATATTTCCAACAAAATACCCCTTGGTAACACCCTAAACTTTGTCATGTCCTAATACGGCACCACTTCCAAAATCACTAATTCAGACATCCGGCTGTCTACATGCAACCTCATCTGCATTCAGCTTACCTATTCCAATGTCAAACTACTTGACCTTTGTTTGACTTCATGAGAACTTTCTGTCGCCTTTCCCCCTATTCTAATCTACTTGTCCACTCTATCTTCAGTTCCTTCCTTAATCAGTCTAGAGTCTATACCACTAGTTCAATAGCACTCCTGCCAATAACAAACTCCTTTGCCTGTTTCCTTATTGCAACTGTTTAGAAAATCCCAAACCTCAATCATTGTTACTTTCTACTTTCCTTACCTAAGCACTGAGATAGAGTCACATGGCAGGTTGCACTAGTAGATAAATTCAGGATAACCAATTTCAAATGGATTCTCAACCTTGTGTGGCAACCTTACATTGTTTTCTTCTTTTTAATTCACTTCATCAATGATTACTTTGTATCTTCTTTATACTCCTCACCCTTCCAACCATAACTGACCCTTTTCTGCCTGCCTTCTCTCCTCCTTCCTCACTGAGAAGCTGTCGGAGATCTAGTCTCCCAATTTCCTGCTAGCAACTCTAGCACCCTCCATCTGCATTCTTTTCTTTTTTCCATTTTATCTCTTCTCTTATTGAAGGTCAGTTCTTTCACATGAGGTCTTGGATTCTACTCTTTCCTGATTTTTCAGAAACATTTAACTATCAAACAATTCCACTCTTGCCTGTATTTTCAACTGTGTTCTAACATTGGATCATTCCCTGTGACATTTAAAGAGCTAAAAAAAATCTCAACAGACTTTCTTCCCCCAACTTCTTCTCCTCAGACTCTGTTCTAGCTAGCCCTTTCTCCTCACTTTCAGAGCTAAATTTCTTTCTTTTTTTTTTTTTTTTTCCCTGAGATGGAGTCTTGCTCTGTCACCCAGGCTGGAGTGCAGTGGTGTGATCTCAGCTCACTGAAACCTCCGCTTCCCGGATTCAAGCTATTCCCCTGTTTCAGCCTTCCAAGTAGCTGAGATAACAGGCATGCGCCACCACACCTGGCTAATTTTTTGTATTTTAGTAGAGATGGGGTTTCACCATGTTGGCCAAGATGGTCTCGATCTCCTGACCTCGTGATCTGCCCGCCTCGGCCTCCCAAAGTGCTGGGATTACAGGCGTGAGCAACTGTGCCCAGCCTGAACCAAATTTCTTAATGTCTTGAAAGAGTTACAGATAGCCTGTCCTTTTCAACACCTTTTATTAATGTTCAACCTACTTTGATTTAGCCTCTGTCTCTCTCATTATGACTAACAATCACCTTCATATTGCCAAAGCTAATGAACATTTTTCAGTTCTTGGTGGAACATGACATTAAACATTCTTTTCTTTTTGAAACAATTTGTTCTGCTGTCTTCCCCAGATATCATTATCAACTGGTTACCTGATTAGCTCTCTGGTCATTCTTCTTCTCTCTCTCTATATATATATCTTTTATTCCAGATTTATCCTCCTCTCTCTGGTGATTAAATGTTGGAGTTTCTCAAGGCTGAATCCTGGGCTCTTTTCACATTCTATTATGTCTCCACAGGCAAATATATCTATTACCACATGTAAGTATATGAATTGAAAAATTCTAAATTGAGCTCACACCTGTCTTCTAAGCCTAAGACCCTGTATACCTTATTTTGCCTCTCCATGTGGATACTTTAATATCAATATGTCAAACACCAAACTCAGTCCTCCCTGACAGAGCAGGAGCACCACATCTTGGACAAACACCACCACTTTAAGTTCCAGCGCTTTTTCTAGCCTCATGGATTTCAAGGAAATCACTTCTCTTCTAACAACAAGTGGCCAGAAAGAGCAGACAATAAAATACAGATAAGACAGCTTGGGCACAGAGGGAGGTCGTGGGGAAGTCTCTTGGGTAACTGCCAAACTTCACCCTCACACAACAGGCCCCAGTAAAACAATGAGCCTTAATAAGCACATTCCTTTCCCTTTAAGTGCATTAAGACAGGGAAGCTAAAAGCAGACTTGGGGGGCAAGGGGGATGGGTGCGCCTGCAGCTGCAGGAAGATGTATGGGACCAGACACAAAACTCTCCCTCCCAGATAAGCACAACAAAGAAACACAGAAGCAGTACAAGCCTCTGATAAACTATTCCAACCTGAATCCTTAAAAACTCTTAGTCTGTAAGAAAGTGGGCTCTAACCTAACTTGGCCAGAAGCCCCCTCATGTTTGTTTTCTCTAAAATAAACCTGTCCTTAACTGTCAAGCCACCTTTCATGTTTCTTTCCTCTTTCTTTAATTCTTACACTCCCAGCAAAGTTATTGGTTCCTGCCAATGTTTCTAATCTCATTGAATAGTACCATCATGCATACAGTCACCTAATTTACAAATCTCAGGTTCATCCATGATACCTTACGCTTTTCATTCTCCAATATCTAGTCCATCTTTGAGATCCATCTATTTTTTGTTCAAAATACCTCTTTATCCATTCATACTTCCCAAATCTTCTGCCAGCATATTCCAAGCTACCACCAACTGTAGCTTAAAATAATGCACTAATCTTTTAATTGATGTTCCTTCAATTTCTGTGCCTCCCATTTGAATTCATTTTTGACATCACACAGAAAGTGATATCTAAAAAATGCAAGTCTCATTTTGTTCTATTTGATAGAATAAATTCCTCCTTGTTATTGAAATACCAAAAAAGTCACCACCCCTCCCCATGGACACACAATTTTACCTATCCCTGAAGCTTTCAAAATTGTTAAAGGCTTTCCATTGTTTTTAAGCTATGGACCAACATCCTTAATATCCTCAAAGTTCTTGGTTCCAAGAAGCTGCATTGTATGGCTCTTGCTGATCATCATAGCTCTCCTTCTGCTATCCTCCTGAGTTTCTCTCTGCCCTAGTCATGCTTAGGGCTATAATATTCTTTGAAATGAAGAGGTGAACAAGGTTCCTACAGATAGATTAAGACAGACAGAGAATTGATCTAACCCTAAGTAGAACAGAAAAGATGTGTTAATAACCATGCCAGGTGAAAAGAAACTGTTTCTGGTGTATTTTATTAACAGGTCAAGACAAAAATATTTTTTGAATCAATAGCTGCATTGCAGGTAGAAGGGTACGTGTTTATTGGCCCTATCAATTGGAGTCATGCTTTCATTAAGTTAACGTTAAGCCAATATCATTTTCATGACCGTTTCTTTTCTGCATTGGCCAAGCAGGTGAGATGAATGAAGATGTTGTAGAAATCATAAATGATGGTTACATTAATCTGTGCAATTTATCCAGGAAAGTAGTATTGCTTTTGGTTTACTCTTTTGGTAAGTACAGGAAAGTTCTAAGGGTTTCCATTGTCCTTCCCTACCAGGAAAATAAACTGAGTGGGAAAACAGTATTTGTAGTCTGCAAGTTATTGAGCATATGTATTTCAACTATGTATTCCCTTTTTTAAAAATTTTTTTTATTTTTTATTATACTTTAAGTTCTAGGGTACATGTGCATAACGTGCAGGTTTGTTACATATGTATACTTGTGCCATGTTGGTGTGCTGCACCCATCAACTCGTCAGCACCCATCAATTCATCATTTATATCAGGTATAACTCCCA
>NW_016807278.1:107377-127853 GCF_001698545.2 Rhinopithecus bieti
TTTTTTTTTTTTTTTACTTTAAAAGCCAGATATATTTTTAAAAGATCATGCTTACAATAAGTAAATTACATATTAAGGAAACATCAGAATAAAGTGGATGAACAAAAGGCACACTCGAAAATGTGAGCACAGAAAGGACAGTTCTTTTGTTTTGTTTCTAATGTCAGAAGAAAGAGAAAGAGATATATTAAAATCATTGTTTTCAAGTGAAGTTTTCCATCAGTTGAAGTGGTTAGCACTGGCTTCTTTTCTCCTGTGTCCAAAGCAGGCTTTTCCTGTGCTGGCTTCTGAGGAGGTGTTCAATCTTCTGCCATGTACAGGTGATACACGAAGGCGACAGCCACTGCAGAGATGGCAGGCATCACCCAGTTGGTCCACCAACTGGAACTAGAATCAACAGTAGTGATAAGAGTTTCCAGAGGCTTGTTTAACTTTGGTCTGTCATCTGGATGGAGCTCCCCAATGAGGTATGTTTTGGACATTTCCCTGGCATCTGTAGGGTGCCCGACATCCTCAAAGTTCTCAGTAGCGTCACCTCCAGCTTGTTCCCTTAAGACTTCTTCCCCACCAGGATGCTCTTCCAGAAATTTAGTCAAATCGTACACCTTGTGGTGCAGGATCAGCCAGGTGCTCTTGCTGTGGTTGTCCTTCTGAATCTCCTCTAGGGTGTAGTACTTCACAGCCTCCTCCGACTGCTCTGCCATCTCGGTTTGCCACGAGCCAGGCCCAGCACACACAGCCACGACGGGTGGAGGAGAGCGTGCCACTCCACCAGCTCTACCCAGGACATTCCCGGTGCCGGGCACAGCACTGGGGGCTGGGCCTTCTTTTTTTTTTTTTTTTTTTTGAGACAGGATCTTGTGCTTTCACTCAGGCTGGAGTGCAGAGGCATGATCATGGCTCACTGTAGCCTAGACTTCAGATGATTCTCCTGCGTCAGACCCGTAAGTAGCTGGGACCGCAGGTGAGTGCCACTATGACTGACTTTTTTTGTGTGTGTACTTTTTGTAGAGACAGGTTTTGGCATGTTGCCCAGGCCAGTCTGGAACTCCTGGGCTCAAGCAATCAGTCCACCTCGGCCTCCCAAAGTGCTGAGATTACAAGTGTGAACCACCTCACCCAGCCAAAGAGGCCTTTCAATGACAGAATTTCCCACTGTAATTTCTGGCCTGCAAAGGAAATCTAGTACCGGGGACTCAAAGAATGCTGGAATTCCTCTCAATGTATTCCTCAAGCTCTTGGGAAGGTTGTAGCCTTTGGATTCCATGAGGCAAAATTAGGTGGCAGGTGCATAGCTTGAACATATTTCATTTCAGAATTCCAATATCCCTTAGTGTTTGAATAATAAGAAAAAAAAGCCTTATATGTTTACGTAGTTACCATTTCTGGTGCTTTTCATTCCTTTAGATAGGTCAATATTTCCACCTGGTATTTTCCTTCTTCCTTAAAAAACTTTCTTTAACTACTGTTAATATTATCTTTTGAGGTAAATCTGCTGGTGGTTAGTTCAGTTTTTGAATATGTGATATGGTTTGGTTGTGTCCCCACCCAAACTTTCATCTTGAATTGTAATCCCCATAATCCACATGTGTTAAGGGTGGGACCAGGTGGAAGTAATTGGATCATGGGGGCGGTTTCTCCCATGCTGTTCTCATGATAGTGAGTCTCAGGAGATCTGATGGTTTTACAAGCATCTGACATTTCCCCTGCTTGTACTCGCTCTGTTCTGCTGCCCTGTGAAGAAGGTTGTAAGTATATGAATGTGCTTTGGTCAACGAATAGGCCAAGGTGGATATCCAAGCCTGCATGACTCAGTGAGTTTGGTGCTCAGGCGCACACCTCCACTTGTTATATAACCTGTTTGTGTAAGTTCATACTTGGCTCTGAGCCACTATTGTCTGTGAAAGGTATAATTGCCCTGCTAATGCTGTACAGGGGCTCTTGGGGCTTGGCTCGGCATAACATGGCTTGACATGATGGGCACGCTTGCACCCAGATAAAGAGAGAGTCAGAGCTGTCTGTCTTGAGATGGACAGGAGGGAGCCAGGACACAGATTGGCCCACTAGTGCCCAGAGACAGAAAGAGTTAAGTTGCTGACCCTAAAGGCAGGAGAGAGCCAGAAGCACCGCTGTATGTGGGAGCCAAAAGCTTAAGCAGTGGAGGCAGGTTGGACAGTGTAAAGAGCTACTGTGAGAAAGCTGTTCATGAGAGCTATTGCTGAATAAAACTATATTCACCTGCCTACAGCACCCCCAGCGTGACAGTTGGCGTAGTCGTGGACCTGACATTTGGCGACTTCAGCAGGATGAGGTGAGTGGATGTTCAGCCCCTGAGGACTCCTGGGTCAGCTATGTGGCAGCAGCCTGGGCTGTGGTACCCGGTGGTGGAGGTGCTGCTTGGATAAGCTCCAGTAGAAATGAGGGAGGCAGTGGATAGGTCTTCCTCGAGTGTGAAGAAAGCTCTAAAGCAGCTGGAAGCATACAGAACCAAGAAGGAACACACCTTCGATGGCAGAGTCCGATGGGCCTTTCTGACTGCACTGAGGGAAGTACATGCTCAGTCCCACAGATAAGGGGCCTCCTGGCACAAGCCCATGCCTGGGGCCCCAGGTGCACAGCTTGGAGCAAGACCTAGGGGTGGGGGACCTTCAGGTGCAATCAGGGCACTTGGAGGCTCAGATAAACAGCCTGAAGCAGGAGCTGGAAACAGCTGTCAGCTCAACCTTGAGCCTGTCCTCCTGGCCAGAGACTCCCGCTAGTCTGATGCTGAAAGGGAGAAGGCTCCTCCGCCACTGCGGGCTCACCCTGTAATCCGCCTGAAGGTAGAACATAAGCAGCCGATGGGACCCCAGTGGAGAACCCAGGGACGACCCCCCACCCCCTGCCCGCCTCAGCAAAGTGGTGGAACACACCTTTTTTTTTTTTTTTTTTTTGAGACAGATTTTTTGCTCTTGTCTCCCAGGCTGGGGTGCAGTGGTGCAATATTGGCTCACAGCAATGAGTTTCTTAATCCTGAGTTATAGTTTGATTGCACTGTGGTCTGAGAGGCAGTTTGTTATAATTTCTGTTCTTTTACATTTGCTGAGGAGTGCTTAACTTCCAACTATGTGGTCAATTTTGGAATAAGTACGATGTGGTGCTGAGAAGAATGTATATTCTGATGATTTGGGTTGGAGAGTTCTGTAGATGTCTATTAGGTCCGCTTGGTGCAGAGATGAGTTCAATTCCCGGATATCCTTGTTAACTTTTTGTCTTGTTGATCTGTCTAATGTTGACAGTGGGGTGTTAAATTCTCCCACCATTATTGTATGGGAGTCTAAGTCTCTTTGTAAGTCTCTAAGGACTTGCTTTATGAATCTGGGTGAATGTATTGGGTGCATATATATTTAGGATAGTTAGCTCTTCCTGTTGAATTGATCCCTTTACCATTATGTAATGGCCTTCTTCGTCTCTTTTGATCTTTGTTGGTTTAAAGTCTGTTTTATCAGAAACTAGGATTGCAACCCCTGCCTTTTTTTGTATTCCATTTGCTTGGTAGATCTACCTCCATCCCTTTATTTTGAGCCTATGTGTGTCTCTGCATGTGAGATGGGTCTCCTGGATACAGCAAATTGATGGGTCTTGACTCTTTATCCAATTTGCCAGTCTGTGTCTTTTCACTGGAGCATTTAGCCCATTTACATTTAAGGGTAATATTGTTATGTGTGAACTTGATCCTGTCATTATGATGTTAGCTGGTTATTTTGCTCATTAGTTGATGCAGTTTCTTCCTAGCATCAATGGTCTTTACATTTTGGCATGTTTTTGCAGTGGCTGGTACCAGTTGTTCCTTTCCATGTTTAGTGCTTCCTTCAGGAGCTCTTGTAGGGCAGGCCTGGTGGTGACAAAATCTCTCAGCATTTGCTTGTCTGTAAAGGATTTTATTTCTCCTTCACTTATGAAGCTTAGTTTGGCTGGATATTAAATTCTGGGTTGAAATTTCTTTAAGAATGTTGAATATTGGTCCCCACTCTCTTCTGGCTTGTAGAGTTTCTGCCAAGAGATCCGCTGTTAGTCTGATGGGCTTCCCTTTGTGGGTAACCCGACCTTTCTCTCTGGCTGCCCTTAAGATTTTTTCCTTCATTTCAACTTTGGTGAATCTGGCAATTATGTGTCTTGGAGTTGCTCTTCTGGAGGAGTATCTTTGTGGCGTTCTCTGTATTTCCTGAATTTGAATGTTGGCCTGCCCTACTAGGTTGGGGAAGTTCTCCTGGATGATATCCTGAAGAGTGTTTTCCAACTTGGTTCCATTTTCCCCCTCACTTTCAGGCACCCCAATCAGACGTAGATTTGGTCTTTTTACATAATCCCATACTTCTTGCAGGCTTTGTTCATTTCTTTTTCTTCTTTTTTCTTTTGGTTTCTCTTCTCGCTTCATTTCATTCATTTGATCCTCAATCGCTGATACTCTTTCTTCCAGTTGATCGAGTCGGTTACTGAAGCTTGTGCATTTGTCACGTATTTCTCGTGTCATGGTTTTCATCTCTGTCATTTCGTTTATGACCTTCTCTGCATTAATTAGTCTAGCTGTCAATTCTTCCACTCTTTTTTCAAGATTTTTAGTTTCTTTGCGCTGGGTACGTAATTCCTCCTTTAGCTCTGAGAAGTTTGATGGACTGAAGCCTTCTTCTCTCATCTCGTCAAAGTCATTCTCTGACCAGCTTTGATCCGTTGCTGGCGATGGGCTGCGCTCCTTTGCAGGGGGAGATGCGCTCTTATTTTTTGAATTTCCAGCTTTTCTGCCCTGCTTTTTCCCCATCTTTGTGGTTTTATCTGTCTCTGGTCTTTGATGATGGTGACGTACTGATGGGGTTTTGGTATAGGTGTCCTTCCTGTTTGATAGTTTTCCTTCTAACAGTCAGGACCCTCAGCTGTAGGTCTGTTGGAGATTGCTTGAGGTCCACTCCAGACCCTGTTTGCCTGGGTATCAGCAGCAGAGGTTGCAGAAGATAGAATATTGCTGAACAGCGAGTGTACCTGTCTGATTCTTACTTTGGAAGCTTCCTCTCAGGGGTGTACTCCACCCTGTGAGGTGTGGGGTGTCAGAGTGCCCCTAGTGGGGGATGTCTCCCAGTTAGGCTACTCAGGGGTCAGGACCCACTTGAATAGACAATCTGTCCGTTCTCAGATCTCAAACTCCATGCTGGGAAAACCACTACTCTCTGCAAAGTTGTCAGACAGGGACATTTACATCTGCAGAGGTTTCTGCTGCCTTTTGTTCGGCTATGCTCTGTCCCCCGAGGTGGAGTCTACAGAGGCAGGCCTGCCTCCTTGAGCTTCGGTGGGCTCAACCCAGTTCGAGCTTCCTGGCAGCTTTGTTTACCTACTTAAGCCTCAGCAATGGTGGGCGCCCCTCCCCCAGCCTCGCTGCTGCCTTGCAGTTAGATCTCAGACTGCTGTGCCAGCAATGAGGGAGGCTCCGTGGGCATGGGACTCTCCAAGCCAGACGTGGGATATAATCTCCTGGTGTGCTGTTTGCTAAAACCCTTGGTAAAGCGCAGTATTAGGGTGGGAGTGACCCTGTTTTCCAGGTGTTGTGTGTCAGGGTTTCCCTTGGCTAGGAAAGGGAATTCCCTTCCCCCTTGCACTTCCCGGGTGAGGTGATGCCTTGCCATGCTTCGGCTCTTGCTTGTTGGGCTGCACCCACTGTCCTGCCCCCACTGTTGGACATGCCCCAGTGAGATGAACACGATACCTCAGTTGGAAATGCAGAAATCACCCGTCTTCTGTGTCACTCACACTGGGAGCTGAAGGCTGGAGCTCTTCTTATTCGGCCATCTTGGTGTGGATCCTCTAGTGTATTTTTCATTTTTGGATGTTGTAGTTCTCACTTCCAAAAGTTCAATTTAGGTCTTTTTTTGTACTTTCCATGCCTTTACTTATCTTTTAGAACATACAACCTATGGTCATAACTGAGTAATGTCCTTATCTGCTCACTCCAACATCTGTGCCAGTCTGAGTAGGTTTCAAGTGATGGATTATCCCCTCATTGTGGACTGTATTTTCCTGCTTCTGCACATGACTGTTAATTTTTTTATTGGATAGCAGACTTTCTGAATTTTACCTTATTGGGTGCTGAATATTTTTGTACTTCTGTAAACATTCTTGCACTTCATGCTTTTGTGCAGTCTACCTAAAAAATGTGATCTTTTGGGGTCTTGATTTTAAGACTTTTTTAGGTGAGGCCAGAGCAGTGCTCAATCTGGAGATAATTATTCCAATTCCAGAGCCAAAATAATCTGGTATGCTACATAATCCCCCATGAATTGTTAGATTTTTCAGTCAAGCTGGTGAGAATAGGCACAGTTTCTGCTTGTGTTAGGGGCTGCTCTTGCATTGCCATAAAGAAATATCTGAGAGTGGATCACTTATAAATAAAAGTGGTTTAGGCTGGGTGCAGTGGCTCAGCCTATAATCCCAGCACTTTGGGAGGGCGAGGTGGGTGAATTGTTCGAGTGCAGGAGTTCAAAACTAGCCTGGGCAACATGATGAAAACCTGTATCTACAAAAAATACAAAAGAAATTAGCCAAGCATGATGGCATGCACCTGTAGTTCCAGCTACTCAGGAGGCTGAGATGGGAGAATCACCTGAGCCTGGGAAGTTGAGGCTGCAATGAGCCATGATCACACCACTGCACTCCACCTGAGTGACAGGAGTGAGACACTGTCTGAAAAGAAAGGATAAAAAGAGGTTTAACTGGCTCATGCAGGATTTATAGAAGCAAAGTGTTGGCATTTTCTTGGCTTCTGGTAAAGCCTCGGGGAGCTTTCAATTATGGTGAAAGACAAAGGGAGAAGCTGATGTCTCACGTGGCCAGAGCAGGAGCAAGAGAGAGAGTAGGGGACAGGGGACTGCCACAAACTCTTACAAAACCAGATCTCACAAGAACTCACTCATCACTAAGGGAATGGGATAAGACATTCATGAGGGATACACCTCCACGACCCAAATACCTCCCACCAGGCCCCATCTCCAACACTAGAGACTACATTTCAACCATATCACTGCCCTTTTGTGAATGGTAAGCACTGTCACAGCTAAACCTTTTCTCTAACCGTGAGTATTTTTCTCACATGAATGCATTGAATAATATTCAGCTAAATACTCAAGAGTACCTTTTGCAGATCTCCAAAGTTCTCTTTTTTTCTGCAGTTCTCTCTCTTCTATGTCTCTGTCCTGTGAACTCTACCTTCCAAGCTTCCTTGACCTCCCCATACTCTCAGTATTGTCTCAACTTAGGTAGTTCACTGCCCTCCACTTTGATTCCCCTTCCCTGTGCAGCAGTCTGGAGATTCTTTCAAGACTGCAAAGTAGGGCAATTGTAAGTCTTATATCATTTGTTTCCCATCTCACAGGGATCCCGGTCCTTCATTCTCTGATGTCCAACGTCTTTCATATAATTGTTTCTCATATGTTATCCACTTTTTTTGTTATATAGATGGAAGGGAAAACCCAGTTCCTCTTTTCCAACTTTGTTGGAAGCAGAAATTTCCTTTATGGTTAGATACCTTCCTCTACAATATACCTAGAAAACTCTGACGTCTCCATTCTATTCAATATAGGTCACCTTTGCATTTAGGTTTTAGTCAACCAGTGGAGCAGATTTTTAGAACCACTCCCAGTTGTCTAAGCTAATGCATCAAACCCAGAATCTTTTGTTAGGGCTCTTATGCTAACAATGCATTAATGCTAGCACTCACCTGGTAAAAAATATGATACTTCTTTCACTCTGATCTAACATGTTTAAGATCCACTCCCATTTATATTCCCTAGATTTCTATGGACATAAATAACAGAAATCTGGAAATTCTTTCCATGCGTATAATACTGCCTCACAGGTCACACATACAATCAAGCCTGGGGAGCTGAGAGAACTTAAAAATAATTATAGATCTAGAAGCAATGAGAGCTGCTGGAGGTGGGTCTTGATGAGGATCAGCATTCCCCTCCAAGATAACTTCTTTGGGAAGTTCATTAAAGCCTGTTCAAAATAAACATTTCTCATTACCCACAGGATATAACGTTAGTTCTTTTTGTTTTGTTTTGTTTATCTTTTAAGAAATGTTTACTCGGCTACATGAGATAATTTTGGGGGGCCTACAAAAAATTTCTTGTTCTTTATTCAAGCTTGAATTGAGAATTTAAAGTCTTGAGCATATAATTTACTTTCTCCAAGTTCTCTGATTCAGAATTGGTTAGTAAACCATATACTCCTTATATTTATATTATCTTCATTTCCATTAAGATTAGCTCTATAGGCAGATGCAAAGACGAGAACAACATTTATTTTACTCACAGTTGTAGGTGTTGTGCTTGTTCATACAACTCCTAAATATGGGATTATTCAGCTTTGCCCACTGTGTGCTAAGTAGGTAGGGTTTGTAGCAAAGTTATTTAGGTATCTTCCTGTGGATTGTCACTACCATGTTTCAACAGTAAAGCCATTCAATAGGGTCTTGCTCTGTTGCCCATGCTGGAGTGTGATGGTGTGATCATAGGTCACTGCAAATCATACCCAACCATAAGAGATAGTTAAGAAAAGTAGGATATATCTATGGAATATCATTACATATCTTTACAAAAAATAATAAAATATTTATGAAACATTGAGAAGTAAAAAAATAAAAAAAAAAAAAAAAAAAAAAAACAGCATGAAGCAAGAAAAAGTCATTTATAAAACCAAATTTTCCAGTGGCTACTTCAGCATTTTAGAACAATGACAGAATAGCAAAATTCTTCTTGGGGAAAAACTGCTGTTTTGTTTAGGGAAGCTTGATGAAGGAAGTCCTTTTGCTCTGGGAGGCAGGGCCACAGGCCAGTCTAGATAGGGAGAGTTTCAAAAAATCAGGAGCCAAATTGTTCAGCATGACAGAATAACATGAGTTTTTAGTTTTTACATTGATGGCCTAAAAGATAGAATGCTGGAGCACGTGATCAGGAAAGAGAGGCAACAAAAAGGTCAACAAAATTGTAGTAGGCCAGGGACCAGGAAAAGGTTGTTTCTGTAATGACAATAAACATCTCCTAATTGCACGAGAATACCTGCTCTGGATTTTTAACTTTATATTCTACCTATTAGATGATGTTTTTAACTAGAAGAAAAGAGCATGATAGCTATTCCAAGTCAGGCAATTCTTGGATAAAAAAATAATTATTATCTTTCCTATCAGTTGCTGAACTGAGGCCCAATTGGTTAACTAGTTTGGTTGGATTTATACACTGGGTCAGTGCAGGTTAGCAAATTTGTGCAATATTGGCACCTACTATTTGTTTTGTTTTGTTTTGTTTTGTTTTTTTGAGACAGAGTCTCTCTCTGTCACCCAGGCTGGAGTGCAGTGGCCGGATCTCAGCTCACTGCAAGCTCCGCCTCCCGGGTTTACGCCATTCTCCTGCCTCAGCCTCCCGAGTAGCTGGGACTGCAGGCGCCCGCCACCTCGCCCGGCTAGCTTTTGTATTTTTTAGTAGAGACGGGGTTTCACCGTGTTAGCCAGGATGGTCTCGAACTCCTGACCTCATGATCCGCCCGTCTCGGCCTCCCAAAGTGCTGGGATTACAGGCTTGAGCCACTGCGCCCGGCCTATTTGTTTTTAAGTTGTTTTTCTGTTTTCTTTTGGCAATAACCTGCTATTGCTAAATCTTTATAAAGTGCTTTTAAAAAAACATGTCCAGCAGCAATGTGTTTTTGATGTTTGGGGAAATACAGGAATGGGAGCTAGATGATAAAAGGAAATGATAGCAGGTGCAGAGGAGGACTCAGATTGAGTTGAGGTCAGCTAGAACACACAGTTTAATAGAACTTTCTGCAACAATGAAGCGTTCTAGATCTGCACTACCTAATACTATAGCCACTAGCCATATGTGCCTACTGAATATTTAAAATGTGGCTAGTGTGACTGGGAGCTGAAGTTTCCATTTTATTTAGACTTAACTAGCTCAAATTTAAATAGCCACATGTAACTTATGGCTTTGTATTGGAGGGCATAGAACATCTATAGAAAATCAAAAGCCGTGGGTAAAAAATGAGGAATCCGAAGAAGGTAAGCATGTTCTCTTCCACTCAGAAAACTCAAAACTAGTAGAAAGGGCACTGGGCTTCTGGAAATCACATAAAATAGAAGCTTAAAATATTTTCTTCAATTACTTAAGAAAAGGTGACTCTCAAATGTTGAAAGACAAGCAATATATATTGTACGAACCTTTTTTTTTTTTTTTTTTTTTTTAGATAGGGTCTTGTTCTGTTGCCCAGTGTGGTGGCACGATCATAGCCGAGCTGTGGACAAAATCTCTCAGACATCGGCTGAATAAAGCCAAATCCTTCCTTAACCTGCTGTCTGAGTGCATAGTTCTTGAGATATGAGTCTGCCGGTGCTCCCAGCTGAATAAAGTCTTCAGAGAGCTCAGTTCTTGAGACGCAAGTCTGCTGAAGCTCCCAGCGGTTTGGATGTGAATCTGCCGAAGCTCCCAGCCAAATAAAGCCAAATCCTTCCTTAATCCGGTGTCTAAGAGGTTTTCTTTGGAGATAGGGTCTTGCTGTGTTGCCTAGGCTGGTCTCAAACTTCTGACCTTAAGCCATCCTCCCACCTTGGTCACTCAGAGTGCTAGGATTACAGATGTGCGTCACCACAACTGTCCTGAACTCAAAGTTTTAAGGCACATCTCTGTTCTTACAGAAAAGACTGAAAGACGATATATCAAAATGTTAACTTCAGGTGGTATGATTGGGAATAATTTCTGTTTCTTTATACTTGCTACATTTCTCAAATTTTCTCCCAGAGCTTGTCCAAGTGTTTGTATTTGCTTAAAATCTTGTTATTTGTCTAGATATTTTGAGTGTAATGACCTCCTCACCCCTGCCCTACCAATTTCCCCCATTTCCTTCCTCATTCAATTGATCGTTGTGACTGCACTTCATAGTTTCTGGGAAGGTATAAGGTTGGTAAGAAAGCAGAAGTTATCTGCAAGATTTCCGGTCTTTTATTTGTGAGTATAAATGTTTTCAAACTTTTTAAGAGAAATTGGGAGTTTGGAAGAAACAGAAGGGGGTCAGTGAAACTCCCTCCGGAGAATGAAATGGTTCCCAAGGGCTGAGAGACAGGCTTGAGTGTTTCAGAGTAGAGGGGACCTGAGACTGACTTTCTGGTGGTGGTGGGTCTTGCATGACCTCGCACGGAAATGGCAGCATGCTACAGCTGGAAAGTAGAATTGACAGGTGCTGGGTGCCTCTGCCTTATGAGAATGTCTCATGTGTCACGTGTGGTGTAGAAGCCACAGAAACCTGCCAACCCTGAAAGCGTCAGACAGCAGAAAATAACATTTCAGTAATAACTTTTGTGGACCCAAGGGTTCAAGCCCCAACACTTTGTGTAAGTTCCTTGAACTTTGACACAACCTTTGGTTGGGTGTGGAGGGCACAAGAAGGAATGAAATGGAATTCTTCACCATCTGAACAGGAAAAATTTAAACACTTAAATTAACTTGCATTTTCTAAAAGGATGTGGAGAAATTGGAACCCTTATGTATTGCTAATAGGAATTAAAAATGGTGCACCTGTTGTGGTAAACAGTTTGGCAGATCCTCAAAAAGTTAAAGTTAGACACAGAACTAACATATAATTCGGCAATTCCACTTCTAGGTATATACTCAAAAGGATTGAAAGAGGAACTCTAACAGATACTTGGACACCAATGTTCATAGCAACGTTTTTCATAACAGCCAAAAAATGGAAACAACTCAAATTTCCATCAACAGATAGTAGATTAAAATCTGATGTATATGTACCATGGAATATTATTCAGCCTTAAAAAGAATGATATTCTAATAAATGCAACAACATGGATGGACCTTGAAAACAAGCTGAGTGAAATAAGCCAGAAACAAAAAGACAAATACTGTATGATTCCACTTATATGAGGTAGCTGGAATAGGCAACTTCATAGAGACAGAACCTAGAGTAGAGGTTACCAGGGGCTGGAGGCAGTGGGAACAGACACTTATTGTTTAATGGGTAGCATTTCTTTTTGGGATAATGGAAATTTCTGGAAATGGATAGCAGTGGTGGTTTCACAACATGGTGAATGTTCTTAATGCCATAGAATTATACACTTAAAGATGATTAGAATGTTAAATTTTATGTGATATGCATTTTGCCACAATTTAAAAATCTTAAATGTTAGCTCTTTTTTCCCCCTGTTCTGAAGTTTGTTAAAGAGATTCAGAACAGTCTTTAGTCTAGAGCAAGCTTGTCCAACCCACGGCCCGTGGACTGCAAGTGTCCCAGGATGGCTTTGTATGTAACCCAACATAAGTCTGTAACTTTATTTGGTCATTTTTTTTTTAAATAGCTCATCAGCTATCATTAGTGTTAGTGTATTTTATGTGTGGCTCAAGACAATTCTTCTTGCAGTGTGGCCCAGGGAAGCCAAAAGATTGGACACCCCTGGTCTAGAGTGAACATAGCCTCAGTACTAAGACAATACCCCTTTAGTTTTCTACCCGATGCCCCATGTGCTATAAGTCCTTCCCACTCTAGCTAGTGAGAACACCAATTATTCCCAACCTAGTAGAGCTTTGAGAGTTTTCTGCCTATGTCTTCCTGGTGACTATGTCTCTGGCCTCAGGTAACTTCCTATACATATGTAGATATACTCATCTAAAGACTTGAGAGTACCCCTCTGTAGGTCTCTGTGCAGCACCTCCCTCTCTGATCTTCTGCCCTTGTCCACCAAACCCCAGCCTCTGACCACTCAACTCCAGACTGCTGGCTCTCTGGGCTGTAACCTGGTAACTGTCTCCAGGTAATGAGTTGTTCCTGTGATGCATGCAACTCACCTTGTTTATTTTCCTTCTCCTAAGGTCACAGTCCTGTGCTCCCTCTTACATAATGACTTCAGGTGGCCCTTAGACAGATTTCTGCAGCTCTTTCTGTCTTTGGCTCTATTATGTACTTTCCCCAGGAAAGTCCTGCCACCTCAGATTCCCTGAACCTTGATCTCTATCTCTTAAAGTCTAGGAACCCACTGTGCTCTGCTTGGGCCTTCCCTGTCTCTGTTGTGGTCCAAAACTCATCTCTATGCAGAAAGTAGGACAATTGTTGGGGCAATTAATGTATGAAAAAATCGTTTTATATTTTATCCAGTTTACTTGTTTATGATAGCAGGGAAAGTCTGATTCTAATTATGCTGTCTGGATGTGGAAGTGTAAATTACTTTATTTTTCACTTTTAGAATTTCTGTTGTGTTCTTTCTTAAACATGCCTGATCCTTTTCATTATGTCTATTACGCTTTCTCCTGCTTTCTTCTCTTTGAATATTGTAGACATCCTTAAAGCATTTTCATATTTTTCTATTCTCTGTATTTCTTTAGATGTGGTTTCTCTAATTCATTGCATCCCAGATACCTCTCTTCCCTAGTTCTTTGTCTCCTCTTGAGGATTGTACATTTTTTCTAGGAACTCGTCTTCAGTGGGAGTTTTTCCACAGGCATCAAGTGCACTGGTTTGTGGCGGTTTCCGGTTGCAAGGGGCACATTTGATTCTACCACGGGCACAGTAGTTTCAATTTATGTAAGAATTTCTCAGTGGGGGTTTTCCACATAGACAGGATAATGTAAATTCATACAATAGCATCAGCAAGGTTCAGAGATGTGCTTCCTATGTCTTTTTTTCTCCCACAGCACAGAGTGGTTGACTTGCTTCTTTGCTGCTTCATTGGCTTAGTGGTAAGGATGTTCTAATTTTCATTTTATGGACTGGCTGTCAGATTTATTAAAGAGCCCATTTCTAGGTGCCAGTGTTGCATGGGACTTTAGACTCAAATCCAGAACCCTGGTATGCACTGAAATCATGGGCTCCCCCTAGGGATTTACCCGGTTTAGCTCTTACTCACTACATTGATTTTGAATATTCTATTTATTTCCTCGCCCTGAGGATCTCTCTCTGTGTGTGTGTGTGTGTGTGTGTGTGTGTGTGTGTGTGTGTGTGTTCGAGACAGGGTCTCACCCTGTCTCTCAGGCTGGATGGAGTGCAGTGACCTGATCTCAGCTCACTGCAGCCTTAACCTCTCAGGCTCAAACAATCCTCCTACCTCAGCCTCCCAAGTAGCTGAGACTATAGGCATGTGCCACCATGCCCTGCTAATTTTTTGTATTTTTTGTAAAGTTGGGGTTTCACCATGTTGCTCAGGTTGGTCTTGAACTCTGCCCGCCTCAGCCTCCCAAAGTGCTGGGATTACAGGCATGAGCCACCATACCTGGCCCAGAATTTCTCTTTCTTAATTTCAATCTCAGTTATGTATTTTTAGATTAATTTTTAAATTTATAATTGACACATAATTTTACATATTTCAGTGATACATTTAAAATTTAATTTGGGTTCATTGTATCCATTTTTCTAATTATTTTGTGTGGTAGGAGATGGCTTCAAAAGTCAGCCTTGTCATGATGTTGCCTTGATGTGTACGTATCTGTAGTGCTAAGTACAGCGAACTACCTCTCAGGTCATACATTTTCATGAACCGTAGTCTTCAACTTCTTTTTTTATTATTAATGGTTACATTCTTTTTTCTTTTTAACAAATAATTTTAACTTTTATTTTAGATTCAAGGGATGTGCAGTTTTGTTGCATGGGTATATTATAGAATGCTTAGATTTGAACGACCCCATCACCCAGATAGTGAGCATAATACTCAACGGTTAGTTTTTCAACCCTTGCCTCTTTCCCCCTTCTATTAGTCCTGAGTGTCTATGTCCATGAGTACTCAATGTTTAGCTCCCACTTATATATGAGAACATGCAGTATTTGGTTTTCTGTTCCTGAATTAATTTGCTTAGTATAATGGCTTCCAGCTGCATCTGTGTTGTTGCAAAGAAAATGATTTCATTGTTTTAATGACTATGTAGTATTCCATGATGTATATGTACCGCATTTCCTTTATCCGATCCACCATTAATGGACACTTAGGTTGATTCCATGTCTTTGCTATTGTGAATAGCATGGTGATAAATATACAAGTTCACATGTCTTTTGGTAAAATGATTTACTTTCTTTTGGATATATATATATATACCTAAGGAATGGGGTTGCTGGGTCGGATTATGTATTTTCTTTTGGATATATACCTAGCAATGGGATTGCTGGGTCAGATGGTAGTTCTAAATTTTTTGAGAACTCTTCAAACTGCTTTCCACAGTGGGTGAAATTACATTCCCACCAACAGTGTATAAGATTTCTCTTTTCTCCACAGCCATGCCAGCATCTGTTGTTTTTTTGACTTTTTCATAATAGCCATTCTGACAGGTATGGGATGGTATCTCATTGTGGTTTTGATTTTCGTTTCTCTGTTGATTAGTGATGTTGAGCATTGTTTCATACGTTTCTTGGCCACTTATATGTCTTTTTATTTCTGAGATGGAGTCTCGCTCTGTCACCCAGGCTGGAGGGCAGTAGCACGATCTCGGCTCACTGCAAGCTCCGCCTCCTGGGTCACACCATTCTCCTGCCTCAGCCTCCCGAGTAGCTGGGACTACAGGCTCCCGCCACCACGCCCGGCTAATTTTTTGTATTTTTAGTAGAGACGGGGTTTCACCGTGTTAACCAGGGATGGTCTCAATCTCCTGACCTCATGATCCACCTACCTTGGCCTCCCGAAGCGCTGAGATTACAGGCGTGAGCCACCGCACCCGGCCTTGTATGGCTTCTTTTGAGAAGTATCTGTTCTTGCCCATTGCCCACTTTTTAATTGGGTTGTTTTTGCTTGTCTAACTGTGTAAGTTCCTTATAGATTCTGGATATTAGAACTTTGTTGGATGCATAGTTTGTAAGTACTTTCTCCCATTAGTCTTTAACTTTCCATGAATATAGTATTTATTTTATGCTTTGTTTCCCAAATAAATTTTAAGTGCTAGTATAGGAATTTATTACCTCCTTATTTGATTGTAAAGTACTGGCATGGAGCATGCTATTTTAATTTGTGTGCTCCAGGGCTCCTAATGAAACCCCAGCCTAATACAGTGATGAATAAATATCTGTTGAAAAGAACACCAGAAGCTTTCTAAAATTTTATTAAGAAATTATATTGATTAAGTTTAATTTCTTTTCTTTTCGTTTTTCTTTCTTTCTTTTTTTTGAGATGGAATTTCATTCTTGTTGCCCAGGCTGGAGTGCAATGATGCAACCTCCGCCACCCAGGTCCAAGCAATTCTCCTGCCTCAGCCTCCTGAGTAGCTGGAATTACAGGCATGTGCCACCACTCCCAGCTAATTTTGTATTTTTAGTAGAGACATGGTTTCTTCATGTTGGTCAGGCTGATCTCGGACTCCCGACTTCAGGTGATACGCCCGCCTCGGCCTACCAAAGTGCTGGGATTACAGGCATGAGCCACCGCACCTGGCCAGTTTAATTTCTTTAAAATGAAACTTAAGACAAAATTTTACCTTTTTGCCTCAAGATAATTGTATATATTCAAGTGTGTAAATGATCTCTCAACTAGCAGCTATTTTTTATTTTCTCTAAATCCGATTAGAAATATAGCATTAGAAAAACTCAGTAAGAAGTTATACCTTCTTGAAGAAGCAGTGCTTTCATTAGCTACTGTGGGAAATGATAAAATAGTTCCAATCCTTTTCCATTTTATTTGTTATAATTAATTCAGATATACAAGATATATAGAGACTGATACAATAAACATCTAACAACCAGCGAAATAAACAAAACCTTATAGATGGGAGTAGGCATGGAAAAGAAATGAATGGTGGCACTCTCACGTGGCTGTCATGGAACCACCCAGGGACAGTATCAGAATCTGGAGCCACAGCAGAGTGGGATGCAGGGGCAGGAAGACCCTTCTGTGAGAAGGAGGTGGGGGCTGGTGACTGTCCTAAAACCCCTTCCTGCTCGCTTATGACTCCAGAAGGAGTGGGTGTCTCCCAGAGGGCTCGCGTATGTGGGACTGAAAGAGTCTCTGGTTGGCCTCATAGCTGGAAACTTCAGGAGTAGTTGGAAGCACTTCATAACTCCTTGCTTTAAGAAAATCCCTAGATATCCCTAGCTGGAAATTTATGCAATTGGATTGTCCCAGATTTCCCTGAAGAAGATGGGACTTCTTGGGGTCTTCTGCAAAGGAATAAATCATTTGGAAACCATGGCACTCAGGATATTGTTTTGAGAATTTTGTAAAAGTCGGGGGGACAAAAGTGTGGGTATAGGAGAGCATGACATTAACTTAGGGAACACAGCAGGGAAACAGCTGATCCAGGTGCCTGATTCCTCTATTGGGCTGTTAGGAGAGCCTCTCTCCAAAAGGATCCAGGATCACTGGAGGGGCAAGTAGCAAGGGGTGAGGGCAGGTTGGGAGCGAGATGGCCTTAGCACTGAACAGGGCAACCCTGATGGGCCTTGTTGGCTAATTGAGGACAGAGAGCAACTTTCTATCCATAGGCAACTCCTCTTTCAGAGAGGGAGCCCAGAAGAGTACCTTAAAGGAAAAAAACTCAAATTGTATATCGGAAAAAACCCTGAAATAACCCAAACATCTATTTCCATGAAATTTTAAAATCTAGATTAAAGTTTACTGAGAAAAAGAAAAAGGAAGACCAGCAATGATAATCGTGATTCTCAAGAGGCAGAAAAAAACACCTCTGAAGTTGAGTGTTTATCCATTTGGCTCTTGAAAACACAAAGATTAACTATGTTAAATGACATGTTAAATGTAAAGGAAAGGTGGGATCCATTCTTGGAAGAGCTTTTAACAAGCTTGCTTCAGTTATCTTCACAGCAGGTTCTTCTGCAAGGATTGCTCAGAGAATTGATTCATTTCACTACCAGGGACTATGAAGGAAAGGTCAGCAATTCATCTCCAGCTCTTGCTTAAATTATAATCATGTTAGGAGACAGCTTTAAGATTCTCTACTTTAACCCCTTAAATTCTCAAAGAGGGAATTAAGGTCCTGAGTGGTAAATGACCCACCCAGGATCATATCTGTCAATGACAGCTGGGGCTGGAATCTGATTTCCTGACCCTCAACCTAATGCAACTCAAAATTTCTTGTGGTTTGGAGAATATGCTAAGCATTGGTCTATCTATGAAATATGATTAAGATATTATTGACCTCAGGTTAGGAAATCACTTGTCTAGATGTAACAAAACCTTTTCAGGGACAGGAAAAGATGTGCACCAGCCCACGTTTGTTTATTGCCTGTGAAGGGAAGGGAAGACAGTCAATGTTTTCAAAGTCAATTTTAGGCCTTGTATTCATCCTAAAAGAAACATTTGTGATTAGTTTTGAGTATGCCTGGTTAGATTATTAGCACTAAAAGTAATTCTAGTCCTCTTCTGTTTTCTGTAGTGGCAGAGAAGGAAGAGAGCAAGTATCAGATTAGTTCTTTGGGTTTTGCTGCTGCTGCTGCTGCTTCCTCTTCTTCTTCTTCCTCTTCCTCTTCTTCTTCCTCTCCTTCTTCTTCCTCTTCCTCCTTCTTCTTCTTCTTCCTTCTTCTTTCTTCTTTCTTCTTCTTCTTCAGACACGGTCTCACTCTGTTGCCCAAGCTAGAGTACAGTGGCACAACTCACTTTAACCTCGAACTCCTGGGCTCAAGCAATCCTCCTACCCAAACCTCTCCAGTAGTTGGGACCTCATATGTACACTACCATGCCTGGCTAATTAAAAAAAAGAAAAAAAGAAAACTTCTTGTAGGGTGGGGGAGTCTTTCTATGTTGTCCAGGCTGGTCTTGAATTCCCTGCCTTAAGGAATTCTCCCACCTTGGTCTCCCAAAGTGCTAGGATTACAGGCATGAGCCACTATGCCTGGCCTGCTTCTGTTACTTGTAAAGATGTTCATGGATTGGGTGGGGAGGGGGTGCTCAGGAGGCAGAAATTCGGAGAAATTGAGGTTGCAATTCAGCTTTCCTTCTACATAGAGCATATGCTCAAAATCTGCTTTTCTACAAAGACATACAACAAGTACTTAAAGATACCACTGAACTTAAAGACTGGAAGGTGACTTGTTCAGATGTTATGTGCAGATGTCATGAAACAGGAGCAAAAAAAAAGTGACTCAGTTTTTATTTCTCTTTCCCATTCCTGTGGTTCTGTCATTTTATGCAAGTCAGAATCCTTTTGATGGGAACAGAGTGAAATGGGAAAGGGAAGTGGCGGAGAAGGGGAAACAAAAACTTCAAGGGAAAGAACCTGACATTATTGTTCTTTATAGCAGACTCCAGCTCCAACATACACACTTCTTACATACAGCACCTTATATATACAACCAACACAAACAGGCATTTAGTTAGTTTGGGTTTGTTGTTGTTTGCTTTTATAGACATATGTTTGTTAAATTACGTAGCTTTTTTCTTGTTATTAATCTAATTTATGTAAGAAAACTTAGCAATAATTCACCTACTAATGTTTTAAGAAGATGGCCACAGAAAGAGAGTGGGAAGATAGAAAAATATATATTTGAATAGATTATATAGGCTTCAAATTTCTGGAGAATTTTCATTTTGAGGGTCAGCTAAATTCAGCCTGATGTATATGCTTTTATGAAGGATTCTCTGTCTGATCTCCCCATAAGTGTCTCACATTGAGGGACCTCATTATCTTTATTATGTAATTTTACAATAAATTATGGTTCTATTGGACTTAAGCATTTATAGAAACATTAGCTCCCTTAATTATCATAGTTGTAAATGGGGCAAATCTTACAAAGAACTTTGAACTTGGAATCAAGAAATCTAATATAAATTTCTAACTCTGCCATTTGCCAGTTTATTGAGTTTGGATGAGTTATAAGGTCTCTTTGGACTACATGCTCCTCATCATAAGATAGAGACAGTAAATACTTTCTCTATTGCCCTCAGGGGGTGGTGGGAAGGATTACATGAGACAATGTATATAATTGCAGAAACTATTATAGGTTTGTGAAGTGCTTATTGACATTGTTACATATGACAGAATGAAGGCTCAAAAGGTTCAGTTAGTAAATGGAGAGTCATCCCAAAGATATATAAATGTTATACCTGGGACTCTTCATATTTAAAAAGGTCTGAAGTCTATAAATAAGTGTGAATAAGAAGTCTTGGCTCTGAAGTTCAGGAAGAACTGATAAATGGCCTATATAGCTAACAAATCCATAAATAAGGGCCACTAGTGTTTTTAATATATATTTAAAATTTGGAATTTTAGTTAATGTTTGAAAAGACTTTGTGAATACCTCAAAAACTTGATGTTACTAAATTTGCAAGTAGGAATTCAAATGAAAGTTATCAGCAGAAAATATTATTTCATTCCTGTATTAAAAGCAAGACCAGGTGTGGTGGCTCACACCTGTAATCCCAGCATTTTGGGAGCCCAAGGCGGGCAGATCATCTGAAGTCAGGAGTTCGAGACCAGCCTGGCCAACATGGTGAAACCCTCGTCTCTACTAAAAAAAAAAATAATAAATAAAT
>NW_016807278.1:128093-139612 GCF_001698545.2 Rhinopithecus bieti
AACCCTCGTCTCTACTAAAAAAAAAAAAATAATAAATAAATAAATAAATAAATAAATAAATAAATAAATAAATTAGCTGGATGTGGTGGCAGGTGCCTGTAATCCCAGCTACTCAGGAGGCTGAAGCAAGAGAATTGCTTGAACCCGGGAGGTGGATGTTGCAGTGAGCCAAGATTGCACCATTGCACTACTACAGCCTGGGTGACAAGAGCAAAACTCTCTCTCAAAAAAAAAAAAAAAAAAGACAAATTGTGGTGACCCTGATGATGTGTACCCAATAAAAACCACAGACTTCCTATGTATTCAGCACTTCAGCTGTTTCAGTGTGACAATGGCCTCACTTATTGTGCAAATCCTTAGAGTACTTACCTACCACTAGATGGAGACATAACCATAACTGATCAAAGTCCACTTAGCTGTTAAAAAAATACCTTACCTTCCAATAATCATATATGAAAAAGTACATATTCATTAGCAATACAATGTGATAACTTTCTTTGATATTTTGATACACTTGCTTGAATTTTTAATATTTCAGAAATGTGAAGTATTGTCAGCTGTGAAGTTTCCAAGTACTTTGAGTGTTTGTACCTCAAATCTCTGGAACTGGGTAGCAGAAGACAGTCAGTTATAAAAGCAAAATAATGTAAAAAAGTCTACATATAGTTTTTAGAATAGCATGAAGAATGTATTTTCTATTGGGGAACATGAAAAGATCTAATAAACCCAGTAACAGAAAACTTCTGTAAAGCACAACTTTCTGCCTCTGAATTCCGAGATTTTTTTTCCCAGAATAATCCTAGGTGGATGTATTTGCTTTATCAACTCTGCCTGAAAGTCTGTGACCCTATTCACTTTATAGATTCAAGGTTATCTTCAAACTAGGGACAATTTCCTTTATTATTTATATATTTATTGTCTACAATGAAAATGTTTTATATATGTGATGATATACTTATATATGTACTATGTTAGGTTGTTCTTGCATTGCTATAAAGAAATACCTGAGAATGGGTAATTTATAAGAAAAGAGGTTTAATTGGTTTATGGTTCTGCAAGCTGTACAAGAAGCAGAGCGGTATCTACTTCTGGAGAGGCCTCAGGAAGCTTCCAATCATGGCAGAAGGCAAAGGGGGAAAAGACATGTCACATGGCAAAAGCAGGAGCAAGAGGGAGAGTGGTGGTGGTGGGATGCCATGCACTTTTAAACAGACAGATCTAACGAAAATTCACTATCATGAGAACACTACCAAGTGGATGGTGCTAAACCATGCATGAGAAATCTGGCCCCATGATTCAGTCATCTCCCTCCAGGTCTCACCGCCAACATCAGAGATTATAATTCAACATGTGATTTGGGTGGGGACAAATATCCAAACTATATCATGCATATATATATGTGTAAATTTATATGTATCTTTTTATAGAATGTGTATCATAAAAGTGAGATTTATAGATTAAGCATTATATGTACTTAAATGTTATCAGAAACCGCCAGTTTACTTTCCAATTACTTTTCCATTGTTGAAATTCATACTTCTACCACTGATGTATGCGTCTGTTTCACCAAAATCTTTTCAACGTTGAATGCTTAAAATTTTGCCAATCTAATAAATAAAGACATTTATAATTTTCCATTTTCACATCTCTAAATGCCTGTGAGGTTAAACTTCTTTCCATGTATTTGTTAGCAATAGGCAATTTTCCCTCTGTAATTGTCTATTGCTTCATTTTTGTCCAATTGTTTATTTGAATATCTTTTTCTTTTCAGTTTGTAGAATTTATATTGACCATTAATTATATTACTATTAATTTATATTGACTATTAATCAGTTGCAAATATTTTCTCTCTGGCTTACATTTACTTTTGCCACATATTTTTTTCATATTACGTTATTATTTTTCTTTATATTTTCTGAGTTTTGTTATGTTGAAGTTTATCCGATTGTTATTCTCAATTTTTACCATGTGTGTCTGTATCACATACACACAAAAGGGAATAAAATCATATACATGTATTTAAGTTTTAGTATATAGTACACCTGGATTTTCCTTTTACAAATGGCATGTGCAGCAACCTTTCTTCCAAAACTGTATACATTTATGTTGGCCTCATTTTTAAAATATAACATTAATTTCTAATAAATTGAGTTCATCCTAATTTAAGTTTTCATATATCACTGTATTTGTTTTTGTATTGTATTATTTCACTCTTGACTTATCTATTATGAAATATATGTTAGTACCCTTTATGGTTAATTTTACAGTTTGAGATATATTGTTTTAAGGAATTAGATAAAGATATGAAACAATAAGTAGTCTTAAAAATTAATGACCGAACTCTCAAATTTAGTAAGATTCCTGTACTTCCCATAGTAAAGATGAACAATTATCACTTGTTCCTCTTTCTGAGGCATCAGAAGTTATAAATTGAGATGATTACTATTTTTCCTGAAACCTAAACATAACAGAGGTTTTGTTTTAATAATTTTCCACAATGAATAGTTCTATTGTTTTGATTTGAATTTTTTCCCTACAATAAATCATTGTTTCCTTGGTAGTAGTGTGACATATTGTCTCACTGCAAATTACCTAAATTTAGCTCAAAGGCCTTTTTCTCTGGATGGGACTTCCAGTAAGGGAAAGCCTGCTGCTAGTGGCTGCTTAACTGTATGCTAGCCTGGTTAAACTGTTTTTCTCCCAGTTCCTCCTACAAACACTCAGAACAACTATTGTGTAAAAGTCATCCCATCGTTGGTAACATGTCTCCTGAAAATATGGGTTTCTGATTGGTAGTTTTAATACTTTTAGCCCTGGATAAAATACTGAAATTCACATATCTGTTTCATCAAAGATATAAATTCTTGCGAGTCTTAGATTTAAGGAAGAGCTTTAGATTTTTCTTTCTCATTTTCAAAGGATAAAATAAGGCCCAGTGTGGTGGCTCACGCCTGTAATCCCAGCACTTTCGGAGGCCGAGGTGTGAGGATCACTTGAGATCAGGAGTTTGAGACCAGCCTGGTCAACATGGTGAAACCCCGTCTCTACTAAAAATACAAAAATTAGCTGACAATGGTAGCAGGCGTCTCTAGTCCCAGCTACTTGGGAAGCTGAGGCGAGAGAATCGCTTGAACCCGGGAGGCAGAGGTTGCAGTGAGCCGAAATCGCGACATCATACTCCAGCCTGGGTTACAGAGTGAGACTCTGTCTCGAAATAAAAACAAAAAGGGTAAGATAAAATCCATAGCTTTGTTGGATTCTTTTTTTTTTTTTTTCCAAGACGGAGTTTTGCTCTTGTTGCCCAGGCTAGAGTGCAGTGGCATGAGCCACCGCCCCTGGCCCTGCTTTGTTGAATTCTTATTCAGAGAATTAAAGATTCCTTGTCTCTTTTAAATTAATAGTTGTCTGAGGACTACATAATTCAGCTCTGATAGGGATATACAATGACAAACAGGTAAAGTTAACCTCTACCTGTGGCTCAGGAGGAGGAACTCCCCTTGCCATCTGTCCCTAACCTGCTCAGAACATCATTGACAATGAGCTGTCCATGCTTGAGAAGATCTGCAGAGCCATGAGAATAAAGAGAACTTCATGTATGTGTGGCTGTTGCTGGTTGTTACTGAGGTTGGATCCTTAGGACACAGGTTTTCTTTTTTAATGACAGGAGGAAGACTGCACGCCTTCAAACTTAAGGAAGAGTGGTCTATGCTTCTGGTTTGATAGTTCACTAGGTTAAAGCCCTAGTCTGATTAAAGGAAGGCAACGGGTTTCTTTCTGTGCGCAAACTGAGGGCCCAGTAGAGGGAGGTTTGGGTTTTGCAGTGTAGATGACCAGCAGCAGAGCCCTGCAGCTCTGTAGGCCTGACCTACAGAGGGAGCTCTGACCTCCCCAGATTCTTCCATCAGTAACAGGATATGGCCACCCTCTAGTGGATGAATACAAAGCCATGTTCTGATTCCCCAAAGCTCACTCAGGGAAGTCAGGGAGCTCTGGATGAGACAGTCCCCAAGGCCAGCCTCTACCAGATCTGGTTCAGGCTCCTATCTGATATGGTTAGACTTTGTGTCCCTGCCTAAATTTCATCTTGAATTGTAATCCCCAGGTGTTAAGGGAGAGACCTGTTGGGAGGGGATTGGATCATGGGGGCAGTTTCCCCCATGCAGTTCTTGTGATAGTGATGGAGTTATCATGAGATCTGATGGTTTTATAAATGGCAGTTTCACCTGAACTTTTGTTTCTTCTCTCTCCTGTGGCCATGTGAGATGTGCTTGCTTCCCCTTCTACCATGATTGTAAGTTTCCTGAGGCCTTCCCAGCCATGTGGAACTGTGAGTCAATTAAACCTCTTTCCTTTATAAATTACCTAGTCTTGGGTATTTCTTTATAGCAGTATGAGAACAGGCTAATACACTATTTCTTTTCTTTCTTTTCCTTGTACAAAAAAAGATAGCTATAACCTCCACTTTGCCCAAACATTTGATGCTTCACTTTTAGTGAAATTCTCTCACTAAAGACAATCAGTTCTTCCCCACTAAATAAAAGCCCATGAATTAAAAGGTAGGGAATGGGGTGTACAAGTGAAATCCAGGTATCCTAAACAGGGGCTGCAGCTTTTCAGGCACAGAGGCAGTTTGGCATCTCCATATTTCCTGAGACGGGAAATGAGTATATTGAAAATAACCCTGATATATTTTGAATAGAACCCAGTTTCCATAGAGAAAAAGTTGATGAAGATCAGTTTGTATATTTAATTCTTAAATACAAAGGCAATAATGTCTCTCAAATGCAATGCCATTTCCATAGTATTAGTATAGTATTAAAAGACCACTAATTGCATATATCAATCTGGGAGGACCTTCAAAGATTTGGACAAAATCAAGATAACTTCCTAATGTTCTAAATGTGCTATCTCTGAAACAAAACAAAACCAATGAAATAACAACAACAAAACTTCTCTAGGTTAAGAGAAAGCCAGAAGTACATGTCTTGCAATCACTGTGTTTGCAAAGATAACCATTATTTATTTAAGATAAAGAAATAAATATTCAGAGGATCAAGTTTTCTCTACTTGAAAATGTTGTCTTCTAAATAAAATGCTGATTTATTCAATTGTGTGATAATATCATTGGTTAAAGATAAAATTACCCTCTGACAAAAGGAAAAATAAAATGCATACACATAGGTGTATAGGAAAATCTAAATTATTAATGAATGTTTTTCTTTCATAGTATAAATGCTTTCTATTCTTTAGGGAGTTTTTGGATGAGGAAAGGGAAACCAACTATGACATAAAGGCTTCAGTGTCACTGATGAATTACAAGACAGAGAAAAATAATATATAAATTAACAACAACTCAGTAATAGTACAGAAAAGGAAAAGGAGAAAAACACCTGAGGCATTAGATCTAAACTGTTTTCTGTCATCAAAAATAATATTTAAACTGATAATATACACATAAAAGGCAGTTAAAAGGTACTTTACTTTTATTTGTGTATATTTAATTTAATAAACACATAGCTTACTACATGCCAGGAACTGTTCTAAGCATCCTACAGCTATTGACAGACAACCTAGCTTGCAGATGGCCACCTTCTGGTTGTGTGCTCATATGGACTGGAGAGAGAAAGAGAGAAAGTTCTTAGGTCTCTTCTTATGAGGGCATTAATCCCATCAGGAGGACCCCACCCTCATGAACTCAGCTAAGCCTCATCACCTCACAAAGTCCCCACCTCCAAATACTATCACACTGAGGATTCAGGATTCAGCATATGAATTTGTGGGGTGGGGAGGGGGGTGCAGGATTCAGTCTATCCCAGCCATCTTACAAGTGATACTTTGACATACAATGAAATGACCCTACTCCATGTGGCAGCTCCTCCTGAATCCACCAAGGTCCAATTATTTTGGGGTATGGTTTTTATGAAATTGTATTTCTTTTTATTATACTGTATTAAAGCAACTGAGATTATTTTATTTTTTTGTTAGATTTACTAGAGATTATTATGTATTTCCAGTTCAGGGCTCTAGGCTACCAACTGTTCATTCCCAACTCTGGTGCTTGCAAATATGTGTGGGCCTTTGTGACAGCCCTTGCCTGGTGTTCCAACTGTGATGCCACATCTGGCACCTGTGGACTATGACACATGAGGATGGGGAGGGTGGTAACAGATGTCCTTTATACTGTGTGCTCCTACTATGGCACCCAGGCCAGTCACCTCCTCTTCCAGCCTCCCAGCCTCCACTCCCAACCCAACCCCCACCACTGGCTCCAGCCCATGTATCAGGCTGTTCTCTCCCCAGAGATTTCTAAAACACCAATGGGCCCCTCCTTTCAATGCCCTGCCTCCAATGCATGTAGAAATGGGGCACTCTCCTGGGCTCATCTTAAGCCATGCCAGCAGACGGGTGGACATTTCTTGTGGGGATGGAGCTGCTCTATCACTCCTCACAAGATCTGACCTCCCACTGGGTACAAGGGGTAGAAAGCAGGGATGCAGGCCCCTTGGAAAGAAATCCCATTTTAGCCATATGTTGATTATGGCCTAAAGAGTTCAGATGAAGACATATTATAGATTCCAAATGATAAATTTAACAAGACTAGAAGAGGAAATATTATTTAGATTTTTCCCGCTTGGATAATATTTGTAATTGTGGTTCTCATCAATGAAGCACAGACGTAACCTTCCAGGGTCATTGGAAGGAATCCATTGTTCGTGGTAGTACAATAGATGATCAACACCGTGGGTAATGACGTACTTAACAATGAATACATGGTATTAGGAAACCAGAAGGGCAAGAAAATCTCTATCATTTCAACTTGTATAAACAGGTTCTAAAGGGCCATGGCATTGTAATAGCAGTGTTGTCATCTTTGTCTGGTCAGAGAAGATACAAAATTAGCCAAGAACAGCACATTGTGCACATTTGACAATAAAAAACATGGAGGATCTAGACTCCAAAAAGGGAGAGATGGTGCCTGGACACTATGAAGAATCTTCATGTGCAACGATTGGGCAATGAAAGAGTTAGTGTCTTTTGATACTCATTAAAAAATTTTTATTTATAAATGACTATACCTCACATGGGACCATGAGTTTTGTAATGCATTTTTAAATCAAATTGTTTTCATAGACAAAGAATACACACACACACACACATACACACACACACACTTTGCTGGGGCCTTGCATGCCCTAAGGATGGCATGAAAAAGAAAAGTCTACAGAAAAGTAGAAAAGAAAAGTCAATGCTGCATCTCTATCCCACTGATTTTTGGCGCAGTAGAGAAAAGTCAATGCTGCATCTCTATCCCACTGATTTTTGGCGCAGTAGAGAAGGGGGACCGCAGCATCAAGTTCTGTGGAGAGTCCTTTTGTTGATCAGCCTGATTTCTGCTCCATTTCCCAGTCCCCTAATCCCTGCCTGCCATCTCTAGTATGGGAATCTCTGTAGTTTCCTCCAGGAAGAGTGGCTCCTCACTGCTGTCTCTGTGCACGTTTGAGCTACAGCTCCCCCTACTCTGCATCATTCCTACTAGGCTTCCACAGGCATTCTCTCTTCCAAAACGTCAACAAAAGCTGGCAGCTGCTGGCACCTCATTCAGTAGGCTACAGTGTTTGTGGCAATTACCAAGCCATGGGTAAAAACTGTGACACATTCCAGGGAAGGTTGCTCCTCCACATCAGGGAGTTGAGGCTGTTCTCCTGTGTCACTTAGCAATTGGGCTCAAAGCAGCTGCCCTAAACAGTGGTTCTGTAGTGAAACTGAAGATCAATCTAACTTTCACTAACTGAGGAATGTTGAAGGATATGACTAATCATGTCTGTTAGCTACACTGTCAGGGGTAAATATAGGAGATTTTGATAAAGAATTGTGAAGAACAGAATGTCAGAGCAAGCCTGATAAAGAATTACAAAAGAATAGAGTGCCAGAATAAGCCTCATTGATGCAAACTAAGTATCTGCAGATCATTTACTAAAACTAGGATGATATATAAGCACTGTAGCCTTAATTGTATTTGATATAATAACATATGCACTCCTTTATTAACACCTTAAATAATATGATTTAGCAGTGGTTTAATAACTGTGATTTCAAAGTATTGATACGCATAAGTGATATTTTGAAATATCTGTAATACCTGGAACATTTTTTGAAAATATTCCTGATTTATATTGATGACGAAGTCCTAGATACTGCAAATAGTACTGTGGTTTGCTGTCACTGTATTAGTCTGTTAGGGCTGCCATAACAAAGTACCACAAACTGGGGGACTTAAACAGCAGAAAGTTACTGTCTCACAATTCTGGAAGCTTGAAGTCCAAGATCAAGGTGCTGGCAGGGCTATGTTTCTCTGCAGGCACTAGAAAGTGGCCAAGATACCAGTCTACAGATATACCCTACATACAAGAAAGAGAGGTGGGAGTTGTGTTTGTAAGGAAAAAAGTCTTCAACTAGCCCACATTCTGTTGCTGGGGTCTTTTTCCTCACTGGCTAGTGCACTAAATACCTCCTTACTCCCAATACTGTAACAACTACAACAACCTCAAGTGACCCAATCCTCTAACACTGAAAACACCATCTGAAGACTATATGGTGAAAGAGAACAACCTCTGTTTTTTTTTTTTTGAGGCAGAGTCTCGCTCTGTCGCCTGGGCTGGAGTGCAGTGGCCAGATCTCAGCTCACTGCAAGCTCCGCCTCCCGGGTTTACGCCATTCTTCTGCCTCAGCCTCCCGAGTAGCTGGGACTACAGGTGCCCGCCACCTCGCCTGGCTAGTTTTGTATTTTAGTAGAGACGGGGTTTCACCGTGTTAGCCAGGATGGTCTCGATCTCCTGACCTCGTGATCCGCCCGTCTCGGCCTCCCAAAGTGCTGGGATTACAGGCTTGAGCCACCGCGCCCGGCCAGAACAACCTCTGTTTTTAATCTAAAAGTCAAATGTTATCCTGTAACCCCCTGGAACTATCCCTTTTAAGATAATAGGTGGGAATCTACTCTGGAGTTGGGGACTCATACACTGGACCAGATTGAGGACTAGCTAAAACAGGGCCCAGGTGGAAGCAGCTTTCCATAAGAACCCCATCAGTGCATCAAGTTACCGTTGCCACTGCAACACCCAACAGTTACCAGCCTTTTCCATGGCAATGACCTGACAACCCAGAAGTTACTGCCCTTATCCTAGAAATTTTGCATAAACCACCCTTTAATTTGTGTATAATTAAAAATAGGTATAAATATGACTGCAGCCCTGCCTCTGAACTGCTATTCTGGGCACACTGCCTGTGGAGTAGACCTGCTCTGCAAGGAGCAGTACCTCTGCTGCTTCTGTACACTGCCACTTTAGTAAAAGTTGCTGTCTAACACCACCGGCTTGCCCTTGAATTCTTTCCTGGGCTAAGCCCCAATTTTGAGGGCTCATCTGCCTGCATGACTTTGAAGACCTTCTCATCACTTTCAGAATTCTTAAGGTGACATTCAAGCCCCCACCACCTCCCTGGGCTCATTCCACTCCCCTCTTATCCCTGAGACAATCAGCCACCTGCCTTCTCACAGGCCGCTGAACACACCCATCTTCCTTCGGCCTCTGGCTTCTGCATTTGCCGTTTGACCTGCTGTGATTCCGATGCCCTAAGGATTTCTGCAAGATGTCGGAGGAATGTACCTTTCTTGCATTTGAATTAGCAAGGAGAAAGATAGTGTAAAAACCCAGGAGTTTTGAATCCTGAGAAAGGCATCTTATGTATGAGTGAGAGATCAGTTCATTAAAATAACTCAAATTTTATATTAAAAAAACAGATAATACTCTGTAGATCTGTAGCCATTTGCTGACCACCTACATGCATTTCTACCTGAATCATCTTTGCTTTATTCAGTAACAAAATCAATTAATTCTATATTTATGAAATGGTATGTTCCTTTGGATTTCTTTCTTCCCCCAAATACTTCAGCTGTTTTCAATCTGAGCAAAAGTAGAAAACAGTGACATGTCTATGTCATCCTGGGATAAATTGGAAGTGTTTTGGCGCCCCTATTTGGGCTTGATGAAAAAATTCATTATGTTAAAAATAACATATAGCCGGGTTTTTTTTTTAAACCATGAATTAGGAAAGGCCTCATATATTAAATTATAAAAAAATTTCCAATATTTTTCAAATTTTAAATGAGAAGCATCAGCTTTCTCACTTATGTAGAGTTTTATGTAACTTTTTCTTTGCTTTGCATAGCAAAAGGAAAATAAGCTTTACTTTTTAGAGTAGTTTTAGGTACACAGCAAAATTGAGCAGAAGTTACAGAGAGTTTCCATGTACTTCCTGCCTCTAGACATCCATAGCCTTCCTTATTATCAACATTCTTCACCAGAGTGGTACATTAGTTCCAATCAATGAACGTACATGGACATATCATTATCACTCAAAGTCCATGGTTTATATTAGGGTTGATTCTTGGTGTTGTACCGTCTACGGATTTGGACAAATGTGTAATGACATGTGAGCCTCTATCTACATGAAACAGCTAATGATCCAACAAAACCATGCAAACCAGATAGTAAACCCAAGCCCTTCGTTATAGTATCACATAGAGTAGTTTCACTGCCCTAAAAATCCTCTGTGCTCTGCCTATTCATTCTACCTCCTGATTCCAAACAACATCTGACCATTTTGCTGTCTCCATAGTTTTGCCTTTTCCAAAATGTCACATACTTGGAATCATAAGCATGTAGCCTTTTCGAATTGGTCTTTAAATTAATGAAGTTTCCTCAATGTCTTTTCATGGCTTGGTAACTCATTTCTCCCTTCCTTCCTTCCTTCCTTTTTTTCTTTTTCTTTTTTTAAACCATTGTTGAATTAATGCATAAGGAACATGTGAAGTTTGTGAAACTCAGAAATGAATATAAATGGTTGAAAAGCAACATTTTGCTTATTAGTTGATAGAAAAAAAAAACCTTCATGTCAAAGATTTGAATCCATTTACTATCTCATGCTACGCGTTTCTTTAGCACTGAATAATATTTCATTGTCTGGATGTCCCAAAGTTTATCCATTCACCTACTGAGAAACATTTTGGTTGCTTCCAAGTTTGACGATTATGAATAAAGCTCCTTGTGGCTGACTGCCACAATTACTACTTGAGACTGCCACTACTACTGTTACTACTGTTACTACTTGAGACCGTCAAGACTGAATGAAGAGAGACCAATGTAGAAATGAAAACTTAAGACAAAAGAAGCTGTTTTAGGCCGGGTGCGGTGACTCACGCCTGTAATCCCAGCACTTTGAGAGGCCGAGGCGGGCGGATCACGAGGTCAGGAGATCGAGACCATCCTGGCTAACAGGGTGAAACCCCGTTCCACTAAAAATACAAAAAATTAGCTGGGCATGGTGGCGGGCGCCTGCAGTCCCAGCTACTCGGGAGGCTGAGGCAGGAGAATGGCATGAACCCGGGAGGTGGAGCTTGCAGTGAGCTGAGATTGCGCCACTGCACTCCAGCCTGGGCAACAAAGCAAGACTCTGACTCACAA
>NW_016807278.1:139695-152346 GCF_001698545.2 Rhinopithecus bieti
AGCACTTTGAGAGGCCGAGGCGGGCGGATCACGAGGTCAGGAGATCGAGACCATCCTGGCTAACAGGGTGAAACCCCGTTCCACTAAAAATACAAAAAATTAGCTGGGCATGGTGGCGGGCGCCTGCAGTCCCAGCTACTCGGGAGGCTGAGGCAGGAGAATGGCATGAACCCGGGAGGTGGAGCTTGCAGTGAGCTGAGATTGCGCCACTGCACTCCAGCCTGGGCAACAAAGCAAGACTCTGTCTCAAAAAAAAAAAAAAAAAAAAAAAGAAAAGAAACTGTTTTAAAGGCAAGGGCCAGGAGAAGAACAAGAGAGCTCCCAGCTTCTAGTGAGCAAAGGCAGCAACCCTGAGCTTTCTATAGTCCTTCCTATTTATTGGATAGCAAGAGAGGAGAAGGTAACGATTGGTCAGCTGATTAATTCATCACAGGTTCATATTATTACTAACAGACTTCAGATGTACTTAATCACATGATTAGGGTGTGATTGCCCTCAACATTCCTTCTGGGTGACATATGCGGTTTGTCAGCTTGCCAACATTCTGCATTTATGAGTAACAGTTTGCTGCTTACTCCTACAGCCTCCAGTGGCATACTGAGTTGATCACAACCCTCATTCATTCGGCCTCCAACAGCTGCTGCTATAAACATCTGTATGCAAGTTTTTGTGTGGATATGTTTTCAGTCCTTTGGGTAAACACCAATGAACACAATTGCTGGATTATTTGTTTGGTTTTGTAAGAGATTGCCAAACTATATTCCAAAGTGGCTGTACCACTTTGCATTCCCACCAACAATGAATGAGAGTTTCTGTTGCTCCACATCCTCGTCAGCATTAGGTGCTGTCAGTGTTCGGGATTTTGGCTATTCTCGTAGGTGTGCAATGACAACTTCTTGTGTGATTTTGCATTTTCCCAAGGACCTATGATGTGGAGCATCTTTTCACATGCTTATTTGCTGTCTGTATATATTCTCTGGTAAAGCATTTGGTAAGGCCTTTGGCTTGTTTTTGGTAAGTCATGCTCTCATTTTCATTTAGTTCAAAATATTTTAAAATTTCCCTTGAGATGTCTTTTTTTTGTTGTTGTTGCGCTTTTTTTTTTTTTTTGTCCTTTGATGTGTTACTTAGAAGTGTGTTGTTTAATCTCCCGATATTTTGGGATTTTCTAGCTATCTTTCTGTTACTGATTGCCAGTTTAATTCCACTGAAGTCGGAGAGCAGATATTATATGATTTATATTCTTTTAGATTTATTAAGATATGTTTTACTTGTTATTAGGACAAAGTGGTAGCTTCCAGTCTCCTTATATGTAGAACTAGAAATTGGAAGTTCTATGTGACTTTTCATATACAGTTTTGTGCTTAAAATCCTCCATATAATTCCTGATCAAGAGCCTTCAGTGGAGATCTTATATTCTTGATGGTCACCGTCAATGAAACATTCTTTTTGCAAAATTTAGACTGTTTTAAACTATCGACAAGTCATAGCACTTGAAATCACACTTAATCTACCAGCTCTCCTTTTTGTTGCAATGATAAATATGGTTATTGTGAGAATGCACATTATTTTCATACTAAGTATTTTAAAGTGATGATCAAGCTATAATTTGCAGAATATGCATGATTGTTAGTTTGTGTAGATAGTTTGAAAACCATTGCAAGGGCACATTTTACCTTCCTGTATCAAAGTATTCTATGATTGATTATACCATTGTCTTCATGACGAAGTACAGACTACTTAAAATGACTTATGTATTAATAGTTTCTGCTTACATCTCTGACCTACTCTGTAGCCTGGTTCATACATTTTGAGTTATCTTGCTATGCTTGCTTCTTCTGACCCCCAGGGCTTTGCATGTGCTGCTCCTTTTCTTGAACCCATGCTCATAGGGCTAACATTTGCCTCTTGAAGAAAGGAGCATATCATTTTCAGTACTGTTTCCTTAGTGCAGCCGTGAAGGTACACAGTAGGAAAGTTACTGTTTGTTTAATGATAGAATAACGCCACCTTTTGGTGTGAGGAGTTGGTCACTGTAGGGGCCGATATTTCAACTGTGAAAAATGTATAAGATTTGGGCATATTCGTATATGAGTGGGAAGACCCTTTGAGTGAACTAAACAGATAGCGAAAAGCATGGAGAGTGGGTTGTAATTAAGGAGAAGTTCTCCAGTTTGGCTGAAGAATCAAGGAGGAATGCAAAATAGTACTTGATTGGAAGGCTAGAGCCAGATTTTAGTGATTCTTAAATAAGGATACAGTTCTGAAATTTATTCTCTAGATAGTTCAAGAGATTTAAGTAGAGAAATCTTCAATTTATTAAAAGTTCTGAAAATAAGAGTAACAATGTTGAAGTTCTACCCCTAAGTTCTACCCCTTACTCTAGCATCAATGTATGCATTAAATAACGAAGTATACACAAAACATGAAGAAAAGGTACCCTTTAGCCACATGCATTCAGTTAGGCTTGGAAGTGGTGATATAGTTTGGCTGTGTCCCCACCCAAATCTCATGTTGAATTGCAATTCCCAGTGTTGGAGGAGGGACCTGCTGGGAGGTGTTTGGATCATGGAGGCAGATTTCCCTCATGCTGTTCTCATGATAGAGAGTGAGTTCTCATGAGATCTGGTGGTTTTAAAAGTGTGTGGCACTTTCCCCCTTGCTCCTGCTCTTTCTCATGCTCCGTTATGTGAGAATGTGCTTGCTTCCCCTTCACCCTCCACCTTGATTGTAAGCTTCCTGAGGCCTCCCAGTCATGCTTCCTGTTAAACCTGCAGAACTATAAGTCAATTAAACTTCTTTCTTCATAAATTATGCAGTCTCAGGTAGTTCTTTATAGCAGTGTGAGAACAGACTAATACAAGTGGATATCTACTAAACTTTCTGCCTAGTAATCTTCTTCCTTGGAAACTGACTTAGGCAATCTACAAGGTTACCAGATTGGATTCTGGATGAAATATTTTTCCATGATGACCTATGACCCTAGCCATAGAAACTGACTTAAGGGTGGCTTGGCCCTTCACTGACCAGTACCAGAGTTCAATTCCTGGAATCTGGCTGTGTCTAAGAGATTCTAGCTTCTGTCTGGATGTATCTCCTGAATAGAAATACAAAACCTGGAAACAGTTGGTTATGTCTCCTGCTGTATACAGACAATGTAGCAGAACAGTCCAAAGAAAGACAAAAACAAAAAACAAAAAACAGAACCCAAACCCAAACCAACAAACAACAAAAATGTAAGCAGGTACCCAGAAAGAAAAAAGAAGAAAGATGGAGAGAAGACCCTGACTGTCATCCAGGGCCTGGCTCCACTGCCCATCTGAAGGCAGCTATAGTACTGCTATAGTACCCCCCCTTCAGTGGGGCCTGTGAGACTCCTATGTCCTTATAAAGCACCCTTCACATACATATACATTGAATTTTCCTAAAGCTACAATGGGCTGATTTATTTTACATACCGGAAATGAGTTTTAACAAATCCACAACTACAACAATGAAGATCACTACTACTAAGCTTCTTTTATTATAATCATAAGTCAAGAAAAATAAAATCCAATAATTATAAAGCATTGGTGTCAACAACATATAAAATTTTCTTACATTAATTGCTTCCAAGATTTTTAAAATACTAAAAGTTTTAAGATGTAAAATACTACATTTGATTTATTATTTCATTATGATTCTAAGCAAACTAATAAAGGTTAAAATTTTAGTGAATAACCTACTTCGATAAAAGTGACAATGTATTTATTCAAATTATAATTAGGTTCTACTGAATGATTTAAGATGCTATTTTTCTCCATATCACTGAGCCAGGAGCATTTAATGTTAAAAATAGACTTGGAAATATTTGGCAAAATGTAAAAATGTAAAGTTAATTGGATTTCAAACTCAATTACAGTGACATCATAAATACTGATTTATTGTAATTCAGCATCTTGTATCCAGAAATTAGAGTAGTTAGGCCTCTGGTAAACCTACCAGAATATTTCAGACTTTAACAGAAGACATTAAAACATTCTACTCATTTAGACAGCTATTCATTCTATACTCATTACACGTAAACAGCTACTCATTCTGTGCATATACTCATGTCTAAAATAGTGGCTCTCACACTTGGCTATATGTGAGTCACCTGTGACCTTTTACAAATTACGGGTTTTATTTTTCACCGCTGGAAAATCTAACTCAGGTGATCTGGATCTATGACTAGTGTCAAAGTCAAATAAAACTAGAGATGAATCTCTAAATTTAAAATGTTTTATTTGGGAAGCAAGACTTATAATTTGGGGCATACACACAGGCTGGATGATCCATGGTATGGAAAGTTTATTGGCACTAGTAATGTGACTCTAGTCTTAGAGTTACAGCAGGTTGGTTCGTAATTAGATAAAACTAATTTCAGGTTACAGAAGGCAGTTTCAGCAACCAGGCTTGCATAGAATTGCATTCTTTGATCAATGTTGTGTTCTGAATGCTATTTCCCCCTGGCCAATTGACTGTTTTAGTTGGATATGATAAAAATGACCCAATTCATGTGATCAACTTTTATACCAGGCATCTGCATTTCTGAAGAAGTGACACTGATACACAGCTCAACTTAGGGAATCACTCCCTACCTTATAGAATCCTTTGCCTTGATCCAATAATTTTGTAAATATAAAAGCATTAGGTGTAAAAGGAAATGATTAACAGTTCATTCTATTTAGATTATTAAGTATAAAGCATAATGGGTATATGACCTTTGTCTTTTTTATCCCAGGACATCTAAAGGAAATACGTTTTAAAGCTAGAAAAGTATGATAAAATAAATGAGAGACGGTTAGAGATAAAACCTCCACAGAAGTTGCAAATGAGTTTTGAATGTTCTTATTGTGTTGAGTTCTTTGCAACATAATTTATGATGGAAGAATAATCTCAGTGATATTTTTAATAGGAACTGTTTCTTATCTTTTAAAAAATGTTTTAATTTTTATGGATGCATAATAGTTGTACATATTTATAGTATACATGTCATATTTTGATACAAGCACACAATGTATAATTATCAAAGCAGGGTAATTGTTATATCCATCACCTCAAACATTTATCATTTCTTTGTGTTAGGAATATTCCAAATCCACTCCTCTGGTTATTTTTAAATATACAATAAATTATTTTCACTATTGTGTTACTGAACTCAACATCTTATTCCTTCTGTCTAACAGTATTTTTGTATCCATGAACCAATCTTTCTTTATCATCCCTCCCCAATACCCTTCCCAGACTCCAGTGACTACTCTCTATCTCCATTAGATCACTTTTTTTAGCTTCCATATATGAGCAACAACATGCAATATTTTTCTTCCTGCCCCCAGTTTATTTCATTTAACACAATGACCTCCATTACCATCCATGTTGTTGCAAATTACAGGATGTTATTCATTTTTATGGATGAATAATATTCTATTGGGTATGTGTGCCACATTTTCTTCATTCATCTGTTGATGGGCACTTATGTTGATTCTTTATCTTGGTTATTGTGAATAGTGCTGCAATACACATGGGAATGCAGATATCTCTTTGATATACTGATTTTCTTTCTTTTCAATATACACCCAGCAGTGGTATTGTTGGATCATATGGTATTTTTTTTTTTTTCTATGTTGAACCTCCATACTGATTTCCATAGTGGCTGTACTAACTTACATTCTCACCAACAGTGTATCAGCATTCCTTTCTCTCCATCCTCGCCAGTATTCACTATTTTTTGTCTTTTCAATGAAAGCCATTTTAACTGGGGTAAGATGATATCTCATTGTGGTTTTGATTTGCATTTCCATGATAATTAGTGATGTTGAGCATTTTTCAGATATCTGCTGACCATTTGTATGTCTTCCCTTGAGAAGTGTCTATTCAGATCTCTTGCCCATTTTTAAATCCAGTTATTTGGTTTTTTGCTATTGAGTTATTAGAGTTCCTTATATATTCTGGTTATTAATCTTTTGTCAGTGGAATAGTTTGCAAATATTTTCTCCCATTCTGTGGGTTGTCTCTTCATTTTGTTTATTGTTTCATTTGCTGTGCAGAAGCTTTTTAGCTTTATGTGATCCCATTAGTCCATTTCTGCTTTTATTGCCTGTGCTTTTGAGCTCTTACTCAAGAAATCTTTGCCTCAATTAATGTCCTAAGGCATTTCCTCAATGCTTTCTTCTAGTAGTTTTACAGTTTCAGGTCTTAGATTTAAGTCTTTAATCTATTTTGATTTAATTTTTATATATGTGGAGAGATAGGGAACTAGTTTCATTCTTTTGCATATGGGTATCCAGTTTTCCTAGAATCATTTGCTGAAAAGACTGTCTTTTCCATGATGTATGTTCTTGGCACCTTTTTTTGAAAATGAATTGACTGTAAATGCATGGATTTATTTCTGGGTTCTCTATTCTGTTCCATTGGTCTACAAGTCTGATTTTATGCCAATACCATGCTGTTTTGGTTATTATAGCTCTGAAGTATAATTTGAAGCCAACTAATGGGATGCCTCCAGTTTTGTTCTTTTTGCTCAGGATAGCTTTGTCTATTCTGGGCCTTTCATGATTTCATATAAATTGTAGGATTGTATTTCCTATTTCTGTGAAGAATATCATTGATATTTTGATAGAAATGGCATTGTATCTGTAGATTTCTTCGGGTAGTATGGATATTTTAAGAATATTGATTCTTCTAATGCATGAACATGGAATATGTTTCCATATTTTCATGTCTTTTTCAATTTCTTGAATTAGAGTTTTATAGTTTTCACTGTAAAGATCTTTCACTTCTTTGATTAAGTAGATTTCCAGGGTTTTTTTTTTTGTAACTATGGTAAATAGAATTGCTTTCTCTTTTTTTTAGCTTGTTTGCTGTTGGCATATAGAAATGCTACCGGTTTTTGTGAATTGATTTTGTATCCTGCAACTTTACTGCATTTGTTTATTAGTTCAAATAGTTTTTTAGTGAAGGTTTTAGGTTTTTCTGACTATAAGATAATATCTGCAAACAAGAATAAGTTGATTTCTTTCTTTCTCTTGCCTAATTGCTCTAAGACTTACAGTACAATGTTGAATAAAAGTGTGAAAGTGGAAATCTTTGTCTTGTTCCACACCTTAGTAGAAAGCCTTTCAGTGTTTCCCCATTCAGTATGATACTAGTTACACGTTTGTCATATACAGCCTTTTTTGTGTTGAGGTATTTTCCTTCTGTACCTGCTTTGTTGAGAGTCTTTTTTTAAATCATGACAGAATGTTAAATTTTATTGAATGCTTTTTTGGTGTCTATTGAAATCTTTTTTCCTTCATTCTGTTGATGTGATGTATTACATTTATTGATTTGCATGTATTGAAACATACTTGCATTTCTAGAATGAATCCCACTTAATCATGATGAATAGTCTTTATAATGTGTTGTTGAATTCAGTTTGTGAGTATTTTTTGACAGTTTTCCCATCTATGTTCATCAGAGATATTGGCATTTGGTTTTGTTTTTTCATTGTTGTTGTATCTTTGTCTGTTTTTTGTATCTGGGTAATGCTGGCCTTATAAAATGAATTCGGATGTACTCTCTTCATCACAATTTTTTGAAATAGTTTGAGTAGGATTGATATTAGTTCTTCTTTAAATGTTTAGTGGGATTCAGCAGGAAAGCCGTAAGGTCCTGAGATTTTCTTTGATGGAACACTTTTTATTACTGTGTCTATCTTATTACTTCTTATTGGCCTATTTAGGTGGTCTATCTCTTCATGATTCAATCTTAGTAGGTATATATGTCTAGGAACTTACCCATTTCTTCCAGGTTTTCCAATTCATTTGCATACAGTTGCTCATACCTTCTAATGATCTTTTTAATTTTTGTGGTATTGGTTGTAATGTCTCCTTTTTCATCTCTTCTTTTTTTTTTTTTCTTTGGAGACAGAGTTTCACTCTGTTACCCAGGCAGGAGTGCAGTGGTGCCATCTTAGCTCACTGCAAGCTCTGCCTCCTGGCCATTCTCCTGCCTCAGCCTCCTGAGTAGCTGGGACTACAGGTGCCTGCCACCACGCCCAGCGTAATTTTTTTTTTTTTTTTTTTTTTTTGTATTTTTAGTAGAGAAGCGGGTTTTCTCATACTAAACCCTTAGCATGGACGGATTCTCGATCCACTCTGAGCCTCTGTTGATCTGCCCGCCTTGGCTCCCAACGTACTGGGATTACAGACGTGGAGTCATTGCACCCGGCCTCATCCTCTTCTTTTATTTATCTTACCTTTTAGAGTATTTCTAAATGCTAGGAAGAAATAAAAAAAAATTCTCAATAGCTCTACGAGTTCCTCTTTGAATCCTTATAAATATTTTTGACTTTGTCCTTGAGATTAATATTACCACCAGAAGAAGGGCTAAGTCTGATAAATTAATGCAAAGGAAGATATGATAATCTGAAAAATAAAATAAGAAATATTTATCAGGAAACCAAAGTAGAATTCAGGATCTCACAAAAAAATAAAGTAACAATTAAAAATTTACTCATAACTCATGAAACTAGCTTATAAAATAATGAGTGAATTCTTACCACCATAAGAATTTAAAACAGATCCTTTAATAATTTCAGCTGTAAAACTAGCATACTGCAGTCAACAATAAAATAGGATAAATATCACAAATATCTATATGAAGCAAAATATATAATTATAACAATAAGAAGTGATATGTAATATGACAGTTGAATAGAAAATAGTGTGTGTGGGATGTGAGAGTTTGCTTTTGACACAGAATAAATTAAGAGACACAGAGAGAAAAGATGTGAGAGGTTAAGATGCGGGGGAGAGAGGCAGGTCATAAAAGCCCTCTAAGCTAGAAACCTGTACAATAAAACTAGCATCTTGTGAGAAGGTGCTTAGGAGGGAAATAACTGAGAATAAACTGATGTGGCCAAAGCTTATGGAGCAAGAATAAGGTGCTTAAGATAAATCTTGAGTGACAGATGGGGCCAGAACATGCAAGATTTGACAGGTTGTATATGGACAAAGAAATATCTTTATGCTTTCACTGTTCACTTAATAATCCATTGAATATCCTGACCTTAAAGTTTCTTGACTCTTTACCTCTTGTAATCTGAAACATCCTATATCTACTACCTCTCAAACTTCCAGATCATTTAATAAAACACTTTCCACCTCAGACATTTTTTAAAACCTAAACAAGACTTTTAGATTGATTCCAGCAATTTACTCACCATCCATTAGTCCCTTTTACACACTCTTCTTTCTCAGTTTTGATGGTGTAGTACATCATAGTCACGCTTGTAAATTTGCTTGCATTAGTTTTCTCAGTTTCTCTCTAGCATACATATGCTCCAACCCTGGATGAATTCAATAATCTACTCTTTCTACATATGTGGACTCTAGCAGCTGAACATTGCTGGAAAAAAAAATTCCACACATCTGGGTTGATTGTTTTCACTACAAATTAATGGTTAGAAACCTTAAACTGGTATTCAGCATTGCCAATGCATCCTAAGGTTTTCATTAGATTACTGTATCATGCCATTGTTCTTCTAAAATATATCATATTCTTTTCCACAATGTCCCACATTCAGGTGATAATTTTCTAATTCACTAAGAAAACAGCAGGCAACAGTAAAGAATACTCTCATTTTCACACCATGAAATACACAAACATACCTGTATGTTTAATTGTCTTCTTCTTCCCCCCATTAAGAAATATACATTGTTCATCTTATTAAACTCCAACCTATTTACACCTTTTAAATCAAGAAACAAAAGAAAACATTATTTTGAAAACAAAACAATGGGTAACAAATTATGTAAAAATCACCCATGTTCCTCCCAAAGTGGAATTATAACAAATCTCATAGATAATAAAGAAGGTAGAAAGGCTAACTGAAGCTTTCTTTTCAATGAACAGTATTGAATAAAATGCATTTGTAAAGAACCCAAATAAACCTATGGATGCCAAATTGGAATTTTTGATGAGAGAAACTAATTTTGGATGGATCACACCTGTGGCCTTTTCACATTCCTTACTGAGGCACACATAACACCTGATATTTAAGTTGATTCATACATTCCTTTACTAAGACAATAACATGCCTGGCACTTTTCTAGGCACAATGAAATCAGCAATGAATAAAATAAACAGAGCTCCTCATGATGCTTGTGTTCTACTTGGGGGATACATAAAATAGCAAGTAAACAAAAACCATAATATTTCAGGTAAATAAATAGAATAGATTGGGAGTAGGGAGTATCGATAGCCTGTTTAAGACTTTGGAATATCAAGGGAAGAAGGACTTAGCGGTAACAAAAGTAACTAAGAGCAATGTCATGCCTTCTTTGCAAAAATCAGGCTTGAGTACATTAGAGTGAAGGAGAAAAAGTGAAGAGCAGACAGCTTTGAAATAACTGTTATATAAATTTCCATGAGGAAACATACCGTACAACAATACTTTATGACCTAGAAAGACTTCCTGTTAGCCTAGAGTCCAGTTACTGAGATGATTAGGGTAGGCACAGTGACTCAAGCTTTTAATTCCAGCACTTTGGGAGGCTGAGGTGGGTAGAATGCTTGAGTCCCGGAGTTCGAGATCAGCCTAGCCAAAATGGTGAAACCCCATCTCTACTGTAATCCCAGCTACTTGGGAGGATGAGGCAAGAGAATCACTTGAACCAGGAGGCAGGGGTTGCAGTAAGCAGAGATAGCACCACTGCACTCCAGCCTGGGTGACAGAGTAAGACTCTGTCTCAAACAAACAAACAAACAAAAAATTCCTGAGATGATTAGAGTCAACAAACAATATTGAAGCACTCTCCTTGACTCACCCCACTCAGTATATGCCCTAAAGATCATATCTTTTTAAGAATTTAGTAACTAGGAAAAAAACCTCATGTGACCTATGAAATGATATTGACATGCACCCCCTTCCCAGTGGAGAAAGGGAACATAAAATATTATAGAGAAGATTATACACTAGAAAACCACACATGAAGGAGATTCAATTCATTCAGCAAATAGGTAACTTGCCCTTACTATGTACTACGAACTACGATAGATTTTATAACAGATTTTAGGAATATAGCAGTGAACAAAACAAAGACCTTATATTCTATGGGCTGTAACAACTAACAAATAAATGAATTCATATATAATAAAGGCTGCTGAGAGTTGAATCTCAAGAATTGGCCATCCAGTCTGGTAACATGGAAGTCATCAGTAATTTTGACAAGAGCCATTTTGGTGAGGTGATGGGAAAGGGAGCCTAATTAGATTGGATTCAAGAGAGAAAGGCAGGTGAGAAATCAGAGATGATGACAATAGAGAACTTCTTTGGAAAGTCTGGGGCTGCAAGTGGAGGAGAATATAGAAACAAGAAATTGATTCCAGAGGAGAAAGAGGAGGAATGATTGCAAGAACACATTCCTGGAGCAGGCAAGAGTGGATGGCATTGATTGCACCAAGTGGAGGGACTGCTTAGGAAAAGAGCACAAAGGGTATCTTCATAGTAACAGAAGATGATGATTTCATGGGGGTATAAATAGGTAAAAATGTATCTGATTGTACATTTTAAATAAGTGCAATTTGTCAATCACATTTTAATAACGCCTTAAAATAAAAAGAAAACAAGTAGTAGAACTCAGAAATAAATTCAATGCTAACTCTCTGACTTAGGAATAAAAATTAAACTACAAGCAATGAGAAAAAAGAGGCAAACCACAAATATAGTGAATTAGCAAAGAAAATATAGAAATAAATATAATTTAACCTCATTTTCTTTTTAGAGCTTTTGGTATTTTCTTTCCTCTGGAGATATTATTTTACTAGATCTTCCCATATCTGTGTTGCTGGTTCCTCCTCATCTTTCAGGTCTCAGCTTAAATGTCACTTTTTCAAAGTATCCTTTTCTGACCACTCCAAAAACAATTCCTTCTCCCATTTATTCTTTCTCCTATTACACTGCTATATTACCTTTATGGCACTTACTCTACCTGAAATCATTTTACTGCTTTTTCCCATGTCTTTCCTCACTAACATTGAAGCCCCATAATAGAAGAAACCTCATGCATTTTATTCACCGATATATACTAAATATTGGAACAGTACCTAGAAACTTGCTATGCCCTCAATAGATTTTCATTGAAAAACAAATGAGCAAAAAAATGGAGGAAATTGAAATAATTATAAAGTAACAAATTCTTCTTTTTTGTTTTTTTCTTTTCTGAGGCTCTTTCTGTCACCCAAGCTGGAATGCAGTAGTGTAATCTTGGCTCACTGCAACCTCCGCCTCCCAAGTTCAAGCAATTCTCATGCCTCAGCCTGCCAAGTAGCGGGGATTACAGGCATGCACCATCATGCCTGTCTAGTTTTTGTATTTTTAGTAGAGACAGGGTTTCACCATATTGGCCAGGCTGGTCTTGAACTCCTGACCTCAAGTGATCTGCCTGCCTCAGCCTCCCAAAGTACTGGGATTACAGGCACAAATTATTCTTATAAATGAAAAAACTGGGATTCAGAAGCAATTTTCTAAGAAAATAAGTTACCAAACCTTATGTAAGAAGCGAAAAAATGTGTAAACAGACCAATTATTTTTATTTATTTATTTATTTATTTATTTATTTATTTATTTATTTATTTATTTTTAGAGAT
>NW_016807278.1:155187-159733 GCF_001698545.2 Rhinopithecus bieti
TTAACTAAATTTTATTTTAATTAAATTTTAGTGTTTTAGTATTTTTGACTAAAGCAATTTCAGAGTAAAATACTTAATATCATTTCAAAAAATAATAGTGATATGGGTTTTTCATTGTTATCTAGGTTGTGGACCACTTGCCACAATGTATGGTCTATTAAAATTAGAAAATAACTTTTATGAAAACTTACAAAGCAAGGGATTATTGTTTTAATCAATTATCAATTATGGCAGCACTATTAATTTAACAAACCATACCATAATCTATTTTTCTTCATCATATATTAAAATCTCTTATAGAACTGAATCTATTCCTAAATTTTATTTGACATAAATATATATTTTATTTACTTTAAATGTAAAATTCCTTGTAATTTAATGATTTGGTAGTGCTAAAATTAACGCAATTAATGTAACATCTGAATTAAAGCAAAATTCATACTTATTTATTGATAAAAATAGTTTTGAGCTGTGCATGGTGGCTATGCCTGTAATTTGAGCACTTCAGGAGGATGAGGTGGGAGGATCGCTTGAGGCCAGGAGTTCAAGACCAGCCTGTGCAACACAGCAAGACCCTGTCTCTACAAAAATAAAAATAAAAAAAATTAGCGCGTCATGGTGGCTCATACCTATAGTCCTTGCTACTCAGGAGGCTGAGGTGGGAGGATTGCTTAAGCCTAGGTGTTCAAGGCTGCAGTGAGCATGATTGCACCACTGCACTCCGACAGCAGAGTGATACTCTGTCTCTTAAAACACACACACACACACACACACACACACACACACACACACAAATATTCTTAAAACAAAAAGTGGTGTCAATTAGAAATATTTATTAGAAAATGTCACTGAATTCTATATAGAGAGAACTAGTGTCATCAGTGTCATGCTAGGAGAAATGTCTGGAACTTCGGCCAAAATTCTAGAAAAATTTCAGATATTTTACTTTGGCACTAAAAGCCAATATATTTAATTGTTTCTGAATGATTCAATAGGAAACTGAAATCAAACAAAGCACCACAAATCATTTCTCAACAATTATTTATTCATTTTCACAATCCAATAAGCATTATATAAAATAATGACAAAAGAAAGAGGCAGATATCTAAATAATGAAAATTAAAGGATTATTTGGATGTTGGTGAGCAGGCTGAGGAGCGAGAGCTGAAAATGCAGCTTGGAAGTCTTTCGAGCTCTGTGAATTCACGTCCATACTAATTTGCAATGGGAGCAGTAAACATCTAAAAAACAAATTCTAACACCCCATGTTCTCACTCATAGGTGGGAATTGAACAATGAGAACACTTGGACACAGGGTGGGGAACATCACTGTCGTGGGGTGGGGGGAGGGGGGAGGGATAGCATTAGGAGAAATACCTAATGTAAATGACGAGTTAATGGGTGCAGCATACCAACATGGCACATGTTGGCATATGTAACAAACCTGCACGTTGTGCACATGGACCCTAGAACTTATAAGTATAATACATAAGAAATTTAGCTTTAACACGTGATACACTAAAAGCAATGTCCAGAAGTCCTTTATTGTTAAGAATATAGTTATCAAGATGAAAGATTAATTCAATAAAAATACACATATAAAACAAAATTATGAGAAGTAAAAGCTATTATTGACAGAAATACATGTGATATACTCTAGAACAGAATTAAATAATCAATTTTAGGAGAAAAACAATCAAATTAATTTTGTGAAAATACATTTGTTGATAACAAAAATAAAAAATAGAATTACAAAATTTGCCAAATTGGTGAATCTTAAAATGTCGTCAAATAAAACTCACGGATTGAAGGTGAGCAACATTTAACATAAGTAAGTCGGCTAACAAAATATTGTTACTGGATGGAAAGCCTTGACTCCAAGATGGGTTCTTGGCGTGTTGAACAAATAAACAAAACCCACAAACAAAGTAATGAAAGAAGGAAGCAATGAAAGCACAGATTTATTGAAAAGAAAGTACACTTCACAGAGCGGGAGCAGGCTCAAACAAGCAGCTCAAGGGCCCCAATTGCAATGTTCTTTAGGGTTTTTATTAAACGAAAAGAATTTGGTAACACCACTAGATACCCTTTAGAGGCCTCCAACTGGTTACACCCTATGCAAATGAAGGATTGGCCCCCGACTAATCAGAGGATGAAGTGAAGGTTTGGCCTGGGACTAATTAGAGGCATTTGTTATTAGTGACAAAGGGGAAAGGGGGTTTTGTAAAGTAAGGGGGCTTCTGGCCCCTTATCGCTTGGGCATGAAGAGGTGGGGTTTCCCTTTTGGTCCAATTCCAAGAAGTCAGCAGTGGGTTGGCCTTAGGCTCCCTGTCCCCAGACTCTATTCTCCCGCCTCAATATGACATTTCAGTAAAAAACAGAGTCCTCTCCTTAGTAAATCGATGGCTGTTCCTCATTGCAAGGAACTGCCACCATCTGGAGAATAGGGCAGATGAAGGTCTGGTTGAGCGGAAGTGGAAGCTCAGGGTAGCTGAATGGAAGGATTTTTTTTTTTTTCTTCTGAGTATGTGCTTCCCACTTGAACCTTGTGTTAAGCAGGCAGGCAGAAAGACAACTTCTATCAGGTTACCTAAACTTATTCAGAATATGTACAGTTCTTTCTTTTCCGTGGAAGAAAAGTATTGTAGACACTGATTAAGGGTAATTACCCCCTACCCTTTATGAATGCCAACCTGAATTGAGGGGTGGGATGTGGCCAGAGGAAGGTTTACCTTTGACGGTAATGCTTCAGGGGGCTTTCCTTGTATAGTTCATTCCAAGGCAGTAGAAACTAAATTTGAATTCATGGTTTTGTATTTTTTTTCTTAAAAAGTATCCCTGCCTTCAACATTTGTATAATTTTTAGCTCCAACAAAATTGGAATCCTCCCTGAAGAATGGGGAATTCCCAGAACTCCAGAAACAGATTTCCCATTTGATGATGAGGCACCTATGACTGCAGAGTTCTCCAGAAATGAAATAATTCCAGGGTAGGCACAGGTTGTGATTGGAGGATTTTTAAAATCTAGACTAGTTTGTGTGTTTTTAGATAATTCTGATAAGTCCCTTAAATAATGGAATCCCTGTTTTAATTGGCATTAAAAATCACTTAATAGCTGTCCAAACTATAAAAAATTGCAAAAAATTAAGAAACAAAGCAAAACTTTCTAATTCTTCATATTTGGTCATGGTATAAGAAAACACATCTGCTGGAGAAAAAGTAAAGGCTCTACAGTCACCAGGTCAATGTAGTTTTTTTATATAAAATAGACTAATTAATTTATTGGAGAACTGTATCTCAAAAGTCTTTTCTCCTTGGAAACAGCTCCTGCCAAATTCATTTTAAAAGGACATTATTCAATTGAGTTTTAAGCCCTTTAGTTAATGATATTGAGTTAAAATAGATGTTACATTTTGACAAGAAAAAAGAAAATACTCATAAGTCTATGCATAAAACATCTAAATGATTAATTGAAAATTTATTTTCCCAAACTTAAACTCTTTCTGTCCTTCAGAAAGTATTTAAACAAGAAAATGGAAATTTAAGTTCTCATCCATTATTTCTGTAAAAGGTAAATAAATTTTAAACCTAAATTTGTATATTTAAAGACTGAAAACTTCTGAAATAAGTATTTTAAATCAGGAATTACAAAGCTTTACTCTTACATGCTAAATAAACAAAATTACATTTATAATCCAAGTTCATCATATCCTTAAGGTAAACCCTTGGATAAATTATATTTTATGTATTTGGAATATGAAAAAAAGCCCTAGGTATTCTCTTAGATGTTTCAGTGTAAAAATCAATGCATGGTGTGTTAGTCAGGGCTGGCTTCATGGGCATGCAACTCATATAGTCACAATGGGACTCATGCTCACAAGAGCCCTTGGTTTAGTGCCCTGTAGTCACCATCTTGAAATTCTTAATGATTTTGGAACAAGAGATTCTGCATTTTCATTTTGAACTGGGCTCTACAAATTATGTATCTGGTTTTGATTTTAGTATGTGCCAAGATCTTTTTTTCATCAAAAAAGCATAAATTAAATGAAACATAAATATTTGATGTTATCTAAAATACTATTTGAATTTATGTAAATTTAATATATATGGTCAACTAAAATGATTAACAATTTACATAAGCAGTGTCATTCTAAATTATTTCTCATCAGTCTTAGAGTATATTACATATTATGTAGCACTAACAAATTACTACAATTAGAATATCTGGGCACCATGTCATATGCCAATGGTTGATTGAAAACTAATGTTTGTTTTATAAATTAGAACACTGCATGAACTTCATTCCTAAAAGTTACTTTTTTTGAGAACTAACAAAATTCAATGTCATTTCTTGGGGTTATGAATAACGACCTCACCTGTTTTTGTTCATATAGTAGTAACACTTATGATTAAAAAGCTAATGATTAAAGTCAATTATAATTTTCTGGAAATAATGAATTTTCCTTATATAATCAATAATACAATTGAATTATTTCTTTAACACATACAAACCTTGATTATCTTTTGTCCAGCTCACTTCAACAAA
>NW_016807278.1:160496-170968 GCF_001698545.2 Rhinopithecus bieti
TTTTATTTATTTATTTATTTATTTATTTATTTATTTATTTATTTATTTATTTATTTTTAGAGATGGAGTCTTGCTCTGTCACCCAGAGCTACAGTGCAGTGGCATGATCTCGGCTCACTGCAACCCCCATCTCCCGGGTTCAAGCAATTCTCCTGCCTCAGCCTCCTGAGTAGCTGCGACTACAGGCGCATGCCACCATGCCTGGCTAATTTTTTGTATTTTAGTAGAGATGGGGTTTCACCGTTTTGCCCAGGTTGGTCTCGAACCCCGGAGCTCAGGCAATCCGCCTGCCTCAGCCTTCGAAAGTATTTATTTGTTTTTTAACTTTTATCTTAGGTTCAGAGTACATGTGCAGGTTTGTCATATAGGTAAATTCATGTCATGGGGGTTTGTTGTGCAGGTTATTTTGTCACCCATGTAGTAAGTGTAGTACCCAAGGTACTTTTAACAGACCAGTTATTGCTAAAGAAGATCAAAGTGTCAAGCTGTCCTTATTCCTGTTCTTGGAAAAGAAGAATCCTTAGTGGAAATATGTCAATTCTCTTCAAATAAGATATATTTAATTTCAATTTGTCATTATTTTGAATGAGTGAAAACACTTAAGCAAATTAAATCTATAGAATAACCTGTATTGAACACAGAGGCATATAATAATGCCAATGACCTGGAATTTGTTAACTATGAGTAATATTTTGAGATGTCCTCTTTTAAATTAATGATATAATTGAAATAATGTCACATGACCTTAAGGAAGAAAAGTTCCAAATGAGTTAATTGACCTTCCTTTCTCCTTGGTGCAGGAATAAGATTCCTGTGTCATAAAATAATGGCTTGTTAAAATTTTAAAACTCAATTTGCCTCACTCTTAAAATTGTTCTAATGTTGATATTTATCCAATATGCATACTTACTGTCTTTTTAATGATAATTTAAATCATAACACTTCTTTTGCTCATACCTGAGCCATGCAGCAGTTCTAGGTGTCTTCCATTAGTTTTGAATATAAAAAATTTGCATGGTCTCTAGTTCCTTAAATCAACTTATTTGCAAGACTGTTCCAAATACATACTGGCTAACCCAAATGGAGAAAGAAAAAGAAAAGTAAGTTAAAATATGTCTGGGACCTGAAGGTAAATTTATAAATCAATATGTTCATTTACAAAGACAAGTCTCTTGAGAATCTATTAAGAAATAGAGGTATTAAGAAAATCTAATTACAAAATTAACTTCCTGAAAGAAAAACGAATGTCTCGTTTTATCTATATAATATTTGACAAAAAGTGCTTGCCATAGATAAATCTGCCGTATGCAACTACTGTGCAAAATGAAGAAGGCAAAGGAGAGAGTACATCAAGTAGGAGAAAATAAAAATTTGCCATAATAACAGAAAATGCTCCCATAGTTGATTTAGGGCAGTCAACCATCCAGCTTCAGATTCTTCACTAATATGACCCTGCTCTTACTGCTGAAGATAGTTATCAGTCATTTGCTTTTATATTTCCCTCGGAAGTTCTATATCACTTAACTAAGAATTATGCCTTTTGCATAACAAATTGCCCATGACTTATCAGTAATTTTAGATATATTAATCTGTTATCTCTCATATGTATTGTGACTATCTCCTGACATTGTATCATTTGAGTTACATTTACTGCATACAATTTTAATCTTTACTAAACTTGATACTTCTCAAACTTTAGCTTTCATCAAAGGCACCCTGAGAGCTTGTTAAACCAGATTTTTGGACCAGACACAAAAAATTCCTGATTCAGTAGATATAGAGGGGTCCATTATCATTTTTCCCCTAAAAAAGAATCTGAGTCTCTTTCTTATAAGGTAAAGGAATGCACTGGTATTTTAAAATTTCCCTAAAGAGGAGTCAATGAATGTGTTAATATAATTAATGTTAACAGCATTAGAAGTAATGGCAAACACCGCAATTACTTTTGCACCAACCCAATATATACGTTGTTGTGAATTTGATCAGGAGTCAGACTAAAGAGAATGACTACAGAGGGCCGGGCGCGGTGGCTCAAGCCTGTAATCCCAGCACTTTGGGAGGCCGAGGCGGGCGGATCACGAGGTCAGGAGATCGAGACCATCCTGGCTAACACGGTGAAACCCCGTCTCTACTAAAAAAATACAAAAAACTAGCCGGGCGAGGTGGCGGGCGCCTGTAGTCCCAGCTACTCGGGAGGCTAAGGCAGGAGAATGGTGTAAACCCGGGAGGCGGAGTTTGCAGTGAGCTGAGATCTGGCCACTGCACTCCAGCCTGGGTGACAGAGCGAGACTCCTTCTCAAAAATAAAAAATAAAAAAATAAAAAAAAAAGAGAATGACTACAGAGAACCAGTTTACAACAGCATAGCCATAGCAGCAATAAGACACGTAAATAGTTCAGTGTCAGTGGGAAAGAACACAATACCATCTAATTGGACCTGCAATAAGAGGTTATATAATATATATAATATATATTATATATATTATATATATAAATTCTCTTACAATCTCATTTGTTAAGCTAATGGTTATAGGATGTGGGGTGCTTCAGGGGCTTGGCCCAGCAGGCAGGGAGTGATGGAGCTGCTTGCTCTTTTCAGACTCTGTGGTTAGTGCATCCTTATCCCACTATCCTTGGCTTATGTCATGTCTTCAGTTTCTAACTAGTTCGATTTGATATTATGGCTCTTAGAGTGAGATTTTTATGTGACTAGTAAATATGTAGTACTTTGATGCTTAGTGAGTAATATGTATTAATATTGAAAATAAACATCCAACAAATTCTGAATATGTTTCTTAATGTTCCTCTTTTTACTGTTATTAATATGAATCTTCTGAATCTCTGAGAAAATAAGATTATATTGATGTACTACAGCCTGGAACATCACCTGATACAGTAGAAAAGGTTGCCAGGCGCAGTGGCTCATGCCTGTAATCCCAGCACTTTGGGAGGCTGAAGTGGGCAGATCACAAGGTCAGGAGTTTAAGACGAGCCTGCCCAATATGGTGAAACCATGTCTCTATTAAAAATACAAAAAATTAGCCGGGCGCGGTGGCGGGCGCCTGTAGTCCCAGCTACTCGGGAGGCTGAGGCAGGAGAATGGCCNTGATTTACCTTAAATTTTCAGAACTGTTTTTATAATTTTAAAAGAAATGTGAATAGTTGCTTCACATATTTGAAGACTCTTTCTGGGTACCTAAGTTCTTCGATATTTTAAAATGATTACCACTCATAAATGGGGTTAGTTTTGCATTGGCATATCCAATTTATTATTGTCACTATTTACCTAATATTAGGTCCATTGTTTAATCCCAAGTATTTTGTTAGAGTTTAATTGGATTGTCTAGGTAGTTATTTGTTGAATTTGTAATTTTTTTTTTCTTACCTCGGCTAGAAGATTTTGAGTTTTATGGCAAACCGTATTGTACAGACCCAGGGTGCAGGGGTCCAACCAGGCTTGGTCCCCTACCCGCCCCTTGCCAAGTGGCCTCTTCCCCTACCCCAAGCAGTGCCATCCTCAAGACTTTCATGATCCCGAGATCTCCTCCCCTCTGGCGGCCTTTGGTCAGCCCAGTCCCAACCCGCACCCATACACCTCCCTGGTTTGTGGATCAATTCCTTCTCCAATACATGGTTAAGACCAGGTTTACTCAGTTCCCATGACAACTAAGAGGGGCCATGTCCAGCCTTAGCCCTGAAATGCCATTATTGTGTGTTCATTCTAATGCCTCATGCATCTGAAAATTATTTTGATTTTCTTTACTCTGACTCCTAGTGAATGTCAACATCTTTTCATATGTTCTTGATCAATCTGATTTACCTCACTAAAAATTTCCTATTGGTGTACCTGTCCATGTTGTATTGGGTTTTATGTCATTTACCTATCAATGTAAGAGCTTTTTGTCCATTATAGACACAAACCATTAATCTCTCTTTTGTGTTTTAGCAATTTATTTCCATTTTTCTAGTCATTCATTATATTTAAATTTTGCATTGTCAAAATGTCTATATTTCATTATGTAACTCTTAGGATTCTAATCTTTGTTTTAAAGTTTTTTACAGACCTTAGATTGAGGTCTTAGGTTTTGATATTCTATGTTTATACATGTATCTTGACTAATACATTATGTTAAAACTTTTGATTTGGTTTGTTGCCCTTTAGTTTCCACAGATGAGTTCCAGTTCCTTTATTTTCATTCTTTTCCTTAATAATGAAGGCATTTAAAGCTTGCAACTTCCACTGAAAAGTTCTCTGTGTTCCAAATAACTTATTGTGAACTTCCTTTCACTCTTTCCTAAATAGTTTTAATTTTAACATTTTATCTTTGATACAAGGGTGATCTAGGAGCATCTTAATTTTTAAGTGGTTAAGATTTTGTTGATCACCTTTTTTCTTTTTCATATTTATCAACATGGCCTTTTAAAAAAGTGAATATACTTTATGGCCAAGTATATCATGTTTTTGAGCAAATGTTTCATTGATATATGCAATAACCCCTCATATCTTTGATTCTAAGAAACATTTTTCTCACATGTTAACATTTCTAGAATTGGGGTGCATCTCTCTAGAGCTGTTAGCCCATAGTAGTGGCGTTGCGCTTGTGTAAAACCTTCACTTGACATATTCTGGTAAGATCAAGAAATCAAGAAAGCACCGGTATCAAAGCATCTTAGTGTAGAGGAAAGCCAACATATTGTCTTTAGATAATATAAGGTTGTTTTTCCCTGTCCCAGATTTCTTTCTTTCTACCAAATCTGTTTGATTCTGGCAGAGATGTATTGAAATCTTCATTCATAATTATGTTTTATTAGCCTTATCAAATTCCTAATGATTTTGCTTTATGTATTTAGCTAGTTGCATGTAGGTTGATACATACACATTTATAAATGTTACCTTTTTCATAAATTTTTGCCTTTTATAATTGGTGTGACCTTATATTTTATCTTTGCTTATCTTTTATTTTCCACCCTTTACTATTCCACCATGTCCCTCATACACAGCTTTTGTTTTCTAAACCAAACTCTGTCTTTAAGCTTTAGTGAAATAAAATAATCCATTTACATTTTATTTAATGTCTGTATCTTAGTTTCTTCATTATCTATTTTAAATCATTATTTCCTTTTTTTCTTATTTTTGTTGCTTTTTTTCAGGTTCATCCCATTCTTTCAAAGATTAGTTGTGTGTTTCCATTTCATTCATTGTTAACAACATGTCTGCTCTCAAGATCAAGTGTATATGAATCTATCCCTTTTCCCACACAGCTGTATTACCTCAACTTCCTTTCCTATACAAACTAGATGAGATCGCTAGAGCACTTCTTTTATTCTTTTTTTCTCTGCCCTTTTCAGGTGATGAGACTTTTTTAAATGCTTTTACTTTGCCCTTCTACAGATTTCCTTAAAGTATGCTGTACTTCCTCAAATTATGTTGTTCAGAAAAAAATAAAACAAAATGAATTGAGGTCTGTAATGAGTTTGATGACACAATACTAACCCTTGACTGTTTCTCTTTTTTATTTTGAGAAAAAAATTTAGAATACATAAAAGTATATATAAATATAACAACTGCCCATGCACCCATCATTCAAATTATATAAATTAACATTTTTAGTCAAATGCTTCATGTCCTTTACTTTGTAATATAAGAAATAAAATATTACACATAAAGCTGAAATACTGTCACCTATTCATTTCCGTTTTCTCCTACTCCCCCATTTGTGTTCCTTCCTATGATGCGGTGAACACATTGTGGTTAGGAATTCCATTTTTAAACAATGGTGGTCTAAGTTATTGGGCCTCATCGCTCTATAAAAAGCAACCAAGTTAACTGGATTTTAAAAATTACAATCTTAATACTATAGGTGAGTCAACAAAAAGTGGGCTCTATCGAGTGCGGAAGTATATTCCATCTACTATAGTGGAAGGCACTGAAAAGTCACCTGGCAAAAGATGTCCAGGTATAATTCTGTAAAAGGGAAGGAGTAAAGAATTGGAAACATTAATACAATCTACCAAAGAATGGAACAAACCAAAAAGTCTGCTTAAAAAAAAATTGTAAATCATAACTGTAAAATGTGAAGAAATGTAATGCCATGAGAGAGAGCCAACAAAATCAACTTTGGAAAGGAACTGACTCTAAGTGAAATTTCTTTTAATAGAAAAATGTGATAAAGATATCAAAACAAATCTGGGAAATAAAGGATTAATATCCATTAGTAACTAAATAGGACCAGTAAAACAAAAATAGGCAGGTCTGAAGTACAACCTGTTAGATATAAAGTAATTTGAAATCTTAGAAATGAGCATTACTTCTGTCATGCTACTTTCAGTACGTGTGGTCTGCTTTCCCCGGATTGCTATATTCTTCTCTGCAAGTCTCATTGTACTCAATACTGTGTGCCTCTAGTGTGGTAGCTCTGCCCCAGGGAGGATCTTACTGGTTCATTTTCCTCCATGACCCTTTCAAAAGTGAATGTTGAGAGAGAATCAGTGGACTGGAAGGCACTGATGAACTTAGTAGTTTAACTTAATTGATTAGCTAAGGGGAAGGAAACTGATTGAAATAAAAATAGTTAAGAGCTGTGGAATATTTGATTAGCCACATTTCAGTGAAGAAAACAAAAATCCCTCTTAGTTTCTTTGAAAGAAAGAGCTGGGAATATTAGAAGTTAGAGAACTGCCTTTTTGAACTACTGGCTTCAGGATCACACCATCGAGGTCATGGAGTTCAGGAATCTGCTGCTGCTACAATCGCTTTCCTACCACAGATTTTTATTCCCATAAAGTTGATGACTAGGTAAATGAAAGTAGAAAAAGATCACCACAAACAATCACCTATGTCTGATCTTGTCTTGCCGGAAATAGAAGGAGCAGTGGGAAGTTGGCCTATATCTTAATTCTGACCTCCAAATATCACATAACTGCTTGTTACATTGTAGATCAAATTTTCTCCTAGACTCCTAGCTCCAATGGAGTCTGAGTAATATAGTCTTTTGTTTTCTGAAATCTTTTTAAAAAAATTACAAGGGAGGTTTAGGAGAGGCAATTCATTTTAACATAAATTTAGAATCACTTCCTTAAAATCGCTATTGGAGTTATATATTGATATGTGGAGAATTACTATCTTAACACTATTGAGGCTTCCAACCCATGAAAATGATATATTAATAACATTTACTTGTCTGTAATTTCTCTCAGCAAAATTTTATAGTTTTTTTAAAAAATAGAATTCTTCCATTTTTAAAAAATTTTACTTTAAGTTCTGGGATACATCTGCAGAACGTGCAGGTTTGTTACATAGGTATACATGTGCCATGGTGATTTGCTGCACCCATCAACCCATCCTCTAGGTTTTAAGCCCTGCATATATTAGGTATTTGTCCATATGCTCTCCTTCCCCTTGCCCCCGACTCCCTGGCAGGCCCTGGTGTGTGGTGTTCCCTTCCCTGTGTCCATGTGTTCTCATTGTTCAACTCCCACTTATGAGAACATGCAGTGTTTGATTTTATGTTCCTATGTTAGTTTGCTGAGAATGTTGGCTTCCAGCTTCATCCATGTCCCGCAAAGGACGTGATCTCATTCTTTTTTATGACAAATGGGATCTAATTAACTTCTGCACAGGAAAAGAAGTATCTTCCATGTTTTGTAAAATTTATCTCTAACATGTTTTTGGGTGCTGTTGGAAATGGAGTTGTTTTCTAAATTCATTTTGATTTGTTCATTGCTAATATACAAAATTACAATTTTTGTACATTAACATTGTATTCTGAGCTCAATAAATCCACTTATTATAGACTCTTTAAGCTTTCTATGTATTAATACATGATCATGTCATCTACCAATAAAAACAACTTTACTTCTACAATTCCAATTTATTGACCGTCATTTATTTTTCTTGCCTTACTGCACCGGCAAAAACTTCCAGTATAACATTGAATAGAAGTGGCAGAATAGAATATCCCTGCCTTGTTCCTTATCTTGGAGCTTTGAGGCTTTCATTATTGAGTATAGTGAAAGATGTAGGTTTTTGAAGATGCCTTTACTTAGATTAAGAGAAATTTTTCTATTATTCTTCGTTTGCCAATAGATTTTTTAAAATCACAAATTAGTGTTGAACTTTATAGAAAGCTTCTCCTTCATTTATTGAAATGATTATATGGTTTTTCTTCTTTATTCTAATATGGTGAATTATATTGATTAATACTTCCTCATATTTTGATTCAGATTATGATTTTTGGCAACAATACCACAGAAATGACAGAGTTCTTTTCAATAAATTGTCAAACCAACCTTTCACTCCCCAGATAAACCTCATTCCATCATGATGTATAATATTCTTTTACATGTACTAATTTGCCTTGTTAAAATTTTAAGTATATTTTTGTCTATATTCATAAGGGATATTTGTCTGTAGTTTTATTACATCTTTGGCCTCATGAAATGAGTTTGGAAGTATTCTCTATTTCCTCAGAGTTTGTGTATAATTGGTTTTATTTCTTCCTCAAATGTTAGAGTTTACAAGTGAAGCCATTTAGGCATGAACTTTTCTTTTGGAAAGATTTTAATTAAAATGCAATTTTTTGAATTAATAGGGCAATTCAAGTTTTATATTGCGTATTGGGTTAGTCTTGGTAATGTGTGTCTTTCAATGAATTGTTCATTTCATTCAGTTTATTGAATTTATTGGCATAAAGTTGCTTGCCATATTCTCATATTCTTCTTTCAATGATTATTCTCTGCAGTGAGTGACGTATTCTGTTGCATTATTAAAAGTTCATAGGTGGCAATTTCTGTCTTATCTCTTTAATATTTATCAATCTAAATGGAAGTTTACCAATTTTATTTTTTTGAAGACCCAGCTTTAGATTTCACTGATTTTCACTATTATTTTTGTTTTCTATTTTAATTTTACACTTACCTTTATTATTTCATTTCTTAATTTTAAAATTAATTTTTATTTCCCTTCTTCTACTTGATTTTCATTACTTTTCCACTCTGGAAGAGGTATTTTGTAGGATGATGGTTGAGTTGTCTTTTTTCTGATACTTCCTCATATTTTGATTCAGATGATGATTTTTGGCAACAATACCGCAGAAATGACAGAGTTCTTTTCAATGTATCCTATCAGGAGGAACCAGGTGTTATTTGTCCCATTATCAGTGATGTTAATTTTGATCACTTGTCTAAAATAGTGTGTGTCAGGTTTTTCTTCTGCCAAGTTATTATTTGCAATTAAGTATTTTGTGGAGAAAAAAATTGAAGACTATATAATTATTTCTCATCAGACTTTTACTGATTTAGCATTCATTGATTCTTGCCTGAAATAATTATTACTGTGATGGTTGCCAAATGCTGACTTTCTAATTGCATCATTTTTTCTACATGTAGATAATTGGAATCTTGCTATAAAGAAGGTGACTTTCTTGTCTTTATTTATTCAATTATACTAGTATGGACTCAAATTTTTTTTTTTTTTTTTTTTTTTTTTTTTGAGACAGAGTCTCGCTTTGTTGCCCAGGCTGGAGTGCAGTGGCGCGATCTGGGCTCACTGCAAGCTCCGCCTCCCGGGTTCACGCCATTCTCCTGCCTCAGCCTCTGAGTAGCTGGGACTATAGGCGCCCGCCACCACACCCGGCTAATTTTTTGTATTTTTAGTAGAGACGGGGTTTCACCATGTTAGCCAGGATGGTCTCGATCTCCTGACCTCGTGATACGCCCGCCTCGGCCTTCCAAAGTGCTGGGATTACAGGCGTGAGCCACCGCGCCCGGCCTCAAATTCTTATTTTATTCTGTGTGCTATGATCCATTGTCATCATTATTTATTTATTTGCTGTCATTGTTTCAGATTTGGTCAGTATGAGCTTGTTCACGTTGGCTTCTGAATCCATTTGACATGTCACTATAATTTTTTCAGCACTTATTTCAGAACGCTTAATTTGTGATACCCACAAGATGTTCCACGTTCATCTTTTACTTTCCCTATCCTAGCCTGGAGATCAGCCATTTCTCCCAGGAGCCGTATTTTTTTTTTTTTAACTGGAGAAAGATATTTAGAAATCTGGATCTGAATATCCGAATACAAAAATTAGCCAAGTGGAGTGGTGCGTGCCTGTAATCTCAGCTACTCCAAAGGCTGAGGCAGGAGAATTGCTTGAATTTAGGAGGCAGAGGTTGCAGTGAGCCAAGATCACACCACCACACTCCTGCCTGGGTGACAGAGTAAGACTGTCTCAAAAAAAAAGAATTCTGGATCTGGAGTCTCACTGTTTGTAAGCTTTTCCAAGAAGACAGATTATGTATGTTTTATATATTATAAATATATGCAATAAATTATATATAACATAACATATATAATAAATACATATAGCATATATACATAACTTATAATGTACTTATAAGTATATAATTTATATATTACATATATTTATATAATGTATAACAGATTATAAAAATGTCTTTTTATAAGATGTAAAT
>NW_016807278.1:171901-217802 GCF_001698545.2 Rhinopithecus bieti
GAGGTTGCAGTGAGCCAAGATCACACCACCACACTCCTGCCTGGGTGACAGAGTAAGACTGTCTCAAAAAAAAAGAATTCTGGATCTGGAGTCTCACTGTTTGTAAGCTTTTCCAAGAAGACAGATTATGTATGTTTTATATATTATAAATATATGCAATAAATTATATATAACATAACATATATAATAAATACATATAGCATATATACATAACTTATAATGTACTTATAAGTATATAATTTATATATTACATATATTTATATAATGTATAACAGATTATAAAAATGTCTTTTATAAGATGTAAATATATATTACATTAATATATAATATATAACATTATATATAACATATATACTATATATTAATATAGTGAAATATTTTAAATATAATTTATATATATGTGTATACACCTACACAGTCACAACATACACAATTTATATATATACACACACATATATACGCACACATGCAAATACATATGTATATACACACACAGATGTTGTGATAGCTAGTTTTATGTATCAACTTGACTGGGCTAGGTGACAGGCCCATGGCTGGTAGAACATTATTTCTGGGTGTGAAGGTGTTTCCAGAAGAGATGAGCACTTAAGTCAGTGGATTGAGTAAAGAAGACCAGCCCTCACAGTGTGGGTGAGCATCGTTCTGTCCATTGAGGGCTCATCTGAATAGAACAAGAAAGTGGAGGAAGGACGGATTCCTACTTTCTCTTCTTGAGCTGGAACATCCATCTTCTACTGCCCTCAGACATCGGAGGGTTCAATCCTTCAATCCTGGCTCTCAATCCTTTGAACTCCAGGACTTGCATCTGCACACCAGCAGCCCCTGGTCCTTGGGCCTTAAGCCCTAGATTGGGAGTTACATCATTGACTCCCCCGGTTCTCAAGACTTCAATCTCAGAATTACACCACCTGCCTTCCTGGGATTCCAGCTTGAAGATGGCATATTATGGGACTTCTAGGTCTCCATAATTGCATGAGCCAATTCCCATGAATCTCTTCATATATCTATATATCTCTTATTGGTTCTGTTTCTCTGGAGAACCTAATACAGATATGCACACTCATGTGTGTGTGTGTATACATGTTTCTCTGTGTATCAGTTACGTTCAAAATCATGAATTTATACTGATAACTCAAATTACAAATACCACAGTCTCCATGCTAGTGTTCCCTTATTTGTAATTCCCTTCAACAGTGAGAAACCTAACTCATTATTTGCAATATATTTGCTTATCTACCCCATCTAAGAATGTACATAGTGTTGAAATTGCTAACCCATACTACTATGAAGAACAAACCCACTAGACAAAATCCAACATTTGTTCATATTCTTGTCTTTAGCCCTTTGTTTGTATAATCAAAATACTGTGTTCCGAGGTTAATTCAATTCTACCTCACAGCTCCCTCTTAACTGTGGTCAAGTTATTCACTTGAAATACAGTAAGGGGCAGGGTGTGGCGGCTCACGCCTGTAAACCCAACATTTTGGGAGGCCGAACACTTGAGGTCAGGACACTTGAGGTGGAACACTTGAGGTCAGGAATTCGAGACCAGCCTGGCCAACATGGCAAAACCCCATCTCTACTAAAATTACTAAGATTAGCTGGGCATGGTGGCACACGCCTGTAATCCCAGCTACTTGGGAGGCTAAGGCAGGAGAATCACTTGAGCCCGGGAGGTGAAGGCTGCAGTGAACCGAGATGGGGGTTGCACCACTGCACTCCAGCCTGGATGACAGAGTGAAACTCCATCTCAAAAATAAAATAAAATAAAATAAAAATTTTAAAAACATAGTTGAGCTCCCGCTTGTGAGGACATACAATATTTGGTTTTCCATTTCTGAGTTACTTCTTTTAGAATAAAGGCCTCCAGCTTCATTCAAGTTGCTGCAAAATACATTATTTTATTCATTTTATGGTTGAGTAGTATTCCATGGTGTGTATATACCACATTTTCTTTATCCACTCATTAGTCGATGGGCACTTAGATTGGTCCCATAACTTTGCAATTGCAGATTGTGCTGTAATAAGCATACATTTTCAGGTGTCTTTTTTACATAATGACTTCTTTCCTTTTGGGTAGATACCCAGTAATGGGATTCCTGAATTGAAAAGTGGTTCTACTTTTAGTTCTTTAAGAAATCTTGGCCGGGCGCGGTNTAAATATATGTATACATAAATATATATTATATATAAGGTTCATTTGTTGTGTTTGTATTGTGTTAATTTTTTTCTCTGTTTTCATTGCTTATATTTACTTGGCTTTTTAATATGTGAGACAAGGATTCTAAAATTTGTGAGACAAAACAAAAATTAGAAGGAATTCCCATCTTTCCCATTGTTTCCACCCATGCCTTGTATATAACTATCTCATTGTTTCTAGTTTATCCTTCCTATGTTTCTTTTTGTACAAACAAGGACATGCATTTTTTATTTCTTCTTTTTCATATGAGAAGTAGCATACCAAAGTCTTTTGTATTTACTTTTTTCAGTTAATAATATCCTAGAAATACTTCATAATAGTTCAGAGATATTCCTTGTTCTTTTTCACAGCTGCATAGTATTCCACTGTTTGGATATAGCATAGTTTATTCAGCAAGTCATTTAGATGGTTTCCAGTCTTTTGCAATGACAAACAATGTTCTGGTGAATAATCTTGTACCTGTGTATTTTTGTATTTTTGGAGGTATAGCTTCAGAGTTCATTTTTAGACATGAGATTGGTGGATCAAAGGGTAAATGTGTATGCATTTGTTTTAGATATTGAAAAATTCCCATATAAAATGGCCATATCAGTTTGCATTCCCACCAATAATATATAAAAGCATCTGATTTTCCACAGCTACACCAATAGGAAGTGTGGTCATACAAAAACCACACTCTCAACATAACTAGAAGACAAAGCACCACCTTCAAATTGCCCGTAAGAAAACAAACAAAACAAAAACAACCTAGGAGTCCTTCACACTGCTCCTAGAAGCCTCTGTGGTGAGCAAGGGTAGTCTGTAGAAAGACTTCATGAAAGAGAAAAAAGCTGAGCTAGCAGAGTCCTCAAATTGCTCCAAGACCACTGCCAGAAAGTAAGAGTCTGCCATAAAAATGAAAATACTGAAAAGGTGTCCTTGTAGACCAGAGCACTAACTACAAGCACACCTTCAGGAAAGGGGCATAAACATAATGTGATCTGAGTTGATAGCTTTTGAAAGATGTAGTTTCTAAAAGAGGAAAAGGGCAAAAAGGAAGGGGAGCCATCCTTTGGTGATAGAATGGTAGGAAAAAAATGAAATAAAATAAGAAGTTGTGGAGTGTTTTGATACAAAACAAAAATTAGAAAGAATGCAGCTCTCTCCCCCCTCCACAGCTTCCATTATAGGTCAGCCTCTGAGGTCACAGCAAGTTGGAGTGTGCTACAGAGTGGTTCTGGATGAACAAACAGAAAACATCCATCACAGTAGGAGACTTATAAATAGGAAGAAAGTGGAGAGTTGATTAACATACTGGGGTAACTAAACTAGAAAGCTGAATAGATTATAATGAGCAAGAAAATATGCCTGAATTAGTGATTTAAGAAGGCTCCATGGAGATGAGTGACTCCGGTACAGTGAAAGACATCATTAGAAATCAAAGGGTCAATAAAACCAGAGGCATGGATGTTATAAGGAGTCATCCTTGTCAATGTGAAATAATTATGGATAATACCAGATTGTAGGATGGCTGGGAGACAGTGAGCCAGGTTCCAAATCCCTCAACAGACAGGGGTGAGTGACCAGAAAGTAAAGGGATTGCAATAACAAGGAGTGGAAGAGGATCAAACAGTGGGTTTGAATGTGCAGACAAATCTCCAGTAGGCAAAAATATCTCATTGCACTTTTGTTCCAGATAGTACCAGGCATAGAGGTGAAGTTGGTGCATTATTTTATTCATCATTGCTATTTGCAGACCAATCCTCCTTCCTTTCCATAAAACCCTTTCTTTTTGAGTTGCATGTCATCAGAATATAGCACCTGCTGTCTTCTTGTTTGCAATCATCTTCAGATGTACAAGCCACTCCTCATTTCTTGAAGATTTTAGCCCCTGACTCAGTATGACTCTCTAACATGAATCCCCATGCTTTTTGGTGATTTCAGTATCAATTAAGACGTTCCATGGCCTCCTCTGCACCAATACTTTTGTCCACCATTTTATTTCAACTTCTCACAACCACAGTTCTGTCTAAACTCTTGCATCACCAAAATCTAGAAGGCTTCAGTGTTAGTTTAGATAATGTCGACCACAATAATGTAACACACCAATCCCCAAAATGTTGGAACTCAAAACATGACAGAAGTTTATTTCTTCTTCACGTGAAATCTAAAGTGGGTGTTGCCGATCAGCAGACAGCTCTACTCATGGCAATGACTCAAGCTCCTTCCTTTCTGTGGTTCTGTCATCTTTAGCATGTGACTTACTAGGTTACTAGAGTCACTTTCATCAACTCAGTGTAGGGAAAGAGGCAAGGAGGATCGCATATGCAATGTTTTAGGGCCAGACCTAGAAATGCTACACATCTGTGATCATGTTGCTTTGGCCAGAACTCAGTCCTTCTACACTTAACTGCAAGGGTGCCAGGAAATGTGTCTAACTTTGTGCCCAAAATGAAGGGGAAGTATATTTGTAGACAGCTTTGTCCTCTGGTTGCCAATTCTGTTTTACCTTCAATTGAGGCATTCTTATTTCTCACTACTACATATTACCATTCTAGTTCACCCTAAATAGTACCCCAAGTCTAACAATGACATGACCCCATTAAGGCCTACAAAATATTGATCCTGTTACTCTTTGTTTCTTACCACTCATATGTCTTCACTTCCCTTCTCACATAGCTTAAATTCTATGGTCCATCATTTTAATCACTCCCTTGTGCACATGCTCAACTCACGTCATCAAATTCACCTGGGAACACCCAATCATGATTAAATCCAAGCAACTGGTTTTTTCTGAGACCATCTCTAGAAAGCTAAATATGACTGCAGAAAAACTCAGAACCAAGCTTGATGATTGCTCTCTAAATTCATGAGCACTCACCTCAACTGGGTCTTTAGCATGGCCTGTTAATTGACTAAATGTCTCTAGTCCTTTCCTTCTCTGCCTGTCTTCAAACATAACACCTCCTCACGTGTCATCATTTTCATGATGACCTTGATGTATATGTCCCTGAGAAAACAGAAGAAATGTGAAATCAATTTCCAAAAGCTGCCACCATGGGCATCTCCAATCCACCTGCAAACAGTTCCTTCCTGGTATCTACAGAAGCCCTGCATGCTTCCACCTAAGGCAATCTCTCCACCTGTGCACCAAAAAGAGCTAAAACTTACTGAGCACTTCCTACATGACTGGCACCATTTTAAGCTCTATGTGTATTAACTTAATTCTCATTGCAAATCCTATGAGGCTGGTACTGATTGTAGGCCCACTTTACACATAGATAACTAAGGTACACTGACAAGGAATATCCCTTGAGTCCTGCAGCTGATAAATGCCAGGGCTCCGATTTGTCTCCAGAATCCATGCTTTTCACCAAGGAGAATTATAAGGAAAACATTTGACATTTTAGTAAATTACCCTACAGAGTGAATGGACAGCTACTCTTTTAAAGAGTTGTGGGTGGGGTTGAGATGGAAGACATGACAGTGAGGAACAAGGAAAACACCTCCACCACCTCTTAACAATGAGTCATATGCATGAAAATAAACCAGCCACCACTGGAATAGGCTGCAAAGGAAGCAGTACCTTCAGGGAATGGGCTGTTTTTAGTTTCAGGAAGGAGGAAGAAAACACTCAGGACGGGTGGGAGGAAAATGAGGCATTTGCACATTGGACATTAACCAAAGCAAACAGGGTTAGGGTGTGACAAGACAAAAACTATTCATGTTTTCAAGTGTTCCCAGAAAAGTGACAGTGATATTGGGCTAAATATTATAAAACTCAAATTTCTACGGTGAGCAGGTATAACTTGCTGTAACAAATACATCAGTCTCGAGAGGAAAAGCAATACAACCTTTGCAAAGTAAAATCTCATAGGAGACGTTATCCTGAGCAAAAATAAAACCGCTCAACCTCATAACTACAGGATACACCGTAAACAGAAATCCTACAAGAAAATAGCTTTACCCTTAGCAAGCCTATTGTTTATATTTTCTTCCAGGTAAATGACTGTTAAATAGCATTTCCGCTTTTACCCTTATCCAAAGACAGCAAGTTCTTGCTATTATAAACCTATTTTATGCTCATTGATTCTAATTTGATTGAGCAGAATAAAAAGTCTAGAGCTTATAATTTTCACATCTACACAGAACACATGACATAGTCTAGCCCTTGCTCTAAGCCTTTCCTACTTCAACCATCCTGCCATTATAATCTCATCTATTATTGCTTTCTCAATCAGCTTCCTGCCTTGAATGTCTCCCTCCCTGCCACTCAGTTACTTAACAAACAGCTTAAGCACCCATCATATTTGGGGCTGTAACCCTTATAACTTTATCTTCTTTCTCTCAATAAGTATATATTTTGGTCTTCCTGTGGCAAACTATAAGCAACTTGAGGGCAGACATTTGTATTTATCTTGGTAAGCTCACATTTAGCATACGGCAGCTTGCACATAGTAGGGACTCAGCTTTTTTTCTGAATAGCTGAGCCAGTGTTACTGCTATCCCTGGAAGCACTGGGTTATTACAGAATAGGCAGAGCAGGCCCTCACATTTAACAAATGAATGAATGGATAGGTGGATATGTGCCTACTCTTAGAACTTCTAGGAAAGTTCAAAGAATTTCCTAATATTAGAAACTATTAGGAAATTATTGATAGTACTGCTAGTTGTGATAACTGTGGTTAAGGAGAAAAAAAAGTTTTATTTTGAGAAATACACATTAAAGTCTTTACAGTGAAATTCCATGAACATAGGAAATTTAAAGTACTTCAACAACAAAACAGATGAAGCAAAATGACAAAATAAACATTGCCATAATAAATCTAGTTACATTCCATATAACTAGTACATCTTAGTCTAGCCTAATACCTATAATGTAATTGGCAAGATGACAAGAATATGGTAAAAACCTAGAAATTAATCAGATTGTCTTCAGGTAAATCAGGAACAAGTAATATAGGTACTCTGACAGGAAAGGATACGACATGCTTGAGAAAGTACAATATAATTTTAAAGTAACTGAAAATTATTCACACTAGGACAACCAAGAGACAGCATTCTGGACTGCTTGTAGGAGGCAGGTAGGGAATTTCTTATTCAGAAATAAAGTAGTCATGTTTAAGAATAAATTTCAAATACTACATGAGACCAAAAAATGGGATCAGTCATTTATTTCTATTTAGGGAAAATAAATTTTTCTTCACATATCTTCAGCTTTTCTTGTTTTACATGTAAAATCAGTATGTTCACTGTCATAAATAAATATAAATAAATATTACAAAAGAATAAGATTTACAAATTTGACTATGGACATCTCACTTTAGAAATAACATATAATCTTTTCTTATGTGAATACTGTAGTATCTCTGGATACTTTTAAAGACATTAGGTCAAAGAAGACATCTTTCACAGGCTTTTTCCAAACTGTATTTGTGCAACAAAGGAAGACTCAGTCTTTCATTCTATATTCCTCCCTTGTCACCATCAACACCCCTGGCTCACTAGCATGTTTTACCTTTAAAATATTTTGCCAACCTGAAGGAAAAATGAAAATGCCTTACAGTCAAACATTACTTTATAATGTGGTTCATCTCTCTTTAGCAATTTTGCTTAAAAGAGACTGAACTGGGTTTTCATTTGCTTTTGATATCCAAATGTTTTTCATTTTTTATTTCCTTTATAAGTAGAAATAACATTACAGATCTTGTGGGAAAAAAATCACTTTTCTTCTCTTTTCCTCGTGTTCCCATTCTAAATATGAACAAATCTCTATGCTTTCTTACACTTTTAGGAAAGGAATCACTCTCAATTCTGCAAGTTGTTCTATTTTCAAGAGGTAGAGGTGTGCTGAGAATGTGATTCTGGGACTGCCTTTTTTCTCCTTTGTTGACATTCCTAACACACCTTAAAGACAATGAAAGTATCCTAAATGAAAAGCACAATTGCATTTATTGTATCCAATATGCAGATAAGTCTAAGAAACTAGAAACAGTCTGTATACTTGTGTGTATTTTCTTCTTAACTCTTCTTTGGCTAAGTCAGCCAGCCCATGGTTACTAGCGTCCCAAGCAAACCTGTCAACGTGAAACACGTGTACCCTGAAAATGTAAAAAAAAAAAAAAAAAAAAAAAAAAAAAAGTTAAAATCAAAATGATTTTATTTACTAGTGATAAACATTAATTTTTAGTTACTATGTGATAAATCGCCAAAAACAATCAGTTAATTTGGGGTGCAAAACAAAAAAAAATGGTAATAGAATATGGACAAGATTTTACAGGTGGGGTTTATCAGCTACAGCAAAAACTAAAATATGACATGGAGTTTTTAGTTTCTCGAGATGAAGAGTGGCTAAGCTAGAATGAATTAGGGTACCCTCAAATTAAAAGTCAATGAATTCCTAAGTGTGGGAGATGTTAAAAAAAATAAAAATAAATAAAACCCCCTGAATACTACTACATGTGGAAGAGAAGATTGAGAGATGAAGACACTCAGTTTTACAGATACATTTACACAAAGTTATTTTTGTGTGACAATTTTGTATAAAGATATGAGATGTCTTTTAAGATCTACAAACATGACCTATAAAAGGATATCTTAGCACATATTATATTTTTTCTTAAATAATGAAAACTCTAAAAGCCACCAAGCAAAAGGAGAAATACAAGGTAGATCAACCATCTCATGATGCAAATTATCATAATGAAGGCATTCTCTTTAAGTCCTAATATATCATCCCTTTCCCCCCAAATATTTGTGGCATTATACATCTAATCATTACAATAAACTGACTTCAAAACATAGGATGAGATAATAAGCATAGTGCTACCAAGTCCAGAACTGACAACGTGTCACAGTAATGATTTGATGCGCTAGTCATTCATTCAACAAAGAAAAAAACAACTCTAACGCCAGTATTGACTCAAGCCTCTATTGTCCTTTAAAAGTCATGAAGAACCCCCTAGCCAAGGGTATTAATGGATATTTTACAAGATACAGAAATGTGATGTTATTAAATCATATATACCTTTTATAATTTACCAGAAAGTCTTATTTCTGAGGGACCATCAGTCACACTTAAATGGTCAAACACAACATTGAGTACTTTGTTGCTCTCATGTGCATTGTAAGAGCTGAATAGTAGAGAATAAAAAAACTATTGAATTGAATTATATAACTGTCATTTCCAACAAAAAACAAAGTCAGGCATCTGCTTACACTTCCATCCCTAAACTAAAATTTATCATATAGACCTAACTCTTCTAAAAGAAATAAATCAATCCTCTGACAGGCAAACATGAAGAATCTTTAATGAAACCACATTATCACTTGCACATTAACCATATCCTGTCTTGATTAAGATCAAATATTTAATTAAATCAGTATGAAATCAGGAGACTAGCCAAACATATGTAAAGCTAGCTCTTACCCTCAACAGCTTATGCTTCCAAAATAAGGCAAATGGAATACTTTTTATGTGCACATAAAAAAGAAAAATTTTTCTTAGGAGTTTGCAAGAGTTTCCCTCTAATTCAGAAAATAAGCAACTAAGTTCACTGCAAAACCCCAAAATACAATTCAAAACAAATACACTAGTCTCCTTATCTGTGGTTTCAGTTACCCACAGTCAACTGCAATCTGAAAATAGGTGAGTATAATACAATAAGATATTCTGAGAGAGAGACCCCATTCACATAATTTTTGCTACAATAAATTGTTCTAATTGATTATTAGTTAGTGTTAATCTCTTACTGTGCCTCATTTATAAATTAAACTTTATCTCATAGGTATGTACATACGAGAAAAAAACACAGCACATATAGAGTTAGGCACTATCTGTGGTTTCAGGCATTCACTGGGGGGTCTTGAAACACCCTGCCCCCAACCAAGGATAAGCAGAAGTTACTGTATTCCTTCCTTCTATGTTCCTTAATAGGACATACAAGTATCACAGCCAATCACCTTACCAAAGTATGTAAAGAAACTGATGAAAGCCAAGAGAAAGCACCTGGTAAACTTACCACATCCTGCTGTCCTGCCCCACCCAGTCTCCACTCCCACTGATCCAGAGAGCCTCAAAGCAGTAGCTTTGGTAAATTGATAATACTCTATACATTGATACTTTATAACTTGATAAATTGATAACAGTATTTCAAAAGGAGAGTTGGAACAAATACAAGAAAGTACATAGGATTGGTGGTTTAATTTTTTTTCAGAGTAGCTTTGCTGATGCTTCCATACCAACTCACTTTAGATGACTTAGAACTAACTGAGTTTTTGTTAGGTTCTAAATCACATTCCTAAAACATTTCTGATATATCTGGAGAAAAAGTCATGTCTTACTATATTTGCTATCATGACAGCTAGAATATTTTGTTGATATTAAACAAATGCCTGTAAAAATTATTAATCACTCCCCTGGACCTAATGGTCAAATATTTTTCCAAAAGACTGACTCATTTAGTGAGTCAAAAAATATTTACATACTTTAACTTATAATAGGCTTAAGTAATATTGTTAATTTAAGTAGAAAAATTGTAGAGGGTAAAAAGGAGATAGGTCACATCACCCAAAGAATTAAAACAGACAATTCAATAACAGCATTAAATTATAGTTCTCTTATTAATGGGAAAAATGGACAGGCATTAGGGCAGCTTAGAAATAACTCAAGTTTGTATAAATTCCACAAGTAGTTTTCTGAACAGTTAAAACTACAAAACAGAAGAGGGTCAATTTAAATCATTCTTTGCTACAGGACACATCAGAGCCAATGGTGACATTTATACATTATACATTATACATTATACATTATGTATATTCAATGCAGATTAGATATTTTAAATAATACTGATGTGTGTGTGTGTGTGTGTTGTTGTTGTTTTAATATCTGAGTGCTTACTATGTGCCAAGCAATGTTCTAAGCACTTGACAGGTGGCAACTCATTTGATCCTTACTATAATCACATGAGGTAGGTACTATATTTCCACCATTTTACAAATAAGTAAACTGAGGCACAGAGAGGTTAAATTGTTCACAGTCAAATAACTCCCAGATGGCAGATCCAGGATTCAAACTGGGCCGTCAGGCTCCAGAGTCTGCTCTCTTAACCACTGCGCTGTTTTGAGCTGGACTGGCATCTATTAATATAACTGAGAAAAAGCCCTAATCACGGGCAATTTCACAGTATGTTAGAGTTTGATTTTTCCTAGACTTCTTTGCTTCTTAGATACTACCATAAATTATACTGAGTGGAAAAAAAAATCAGTGGATCGATAGATCACAAAATGAGACTTCAAGTCACTTTGCTTTGAAATGTGCCTTTGAATATATTGAGGAAAAACAGACATGAAGTCTGTTAATCCAGGATAGTAATTACAGACAAAAATGAATACGGAGACATGCCAAAATTTAAATAAAGCTAAGAGAGTCATCTACTGATACAGTACCAAATTTTACTGGAAATAAACTAAGAATAAATTTTAAAAAATCATCAGAATTTCTGCTCACCCTGATTTTCCATATTCCAATGACTAGAATTAGGGTACCAGTTAATATAGTACCAGCAAGAAATCCTTGAAGGGGAAAAGATATGGTAACACAGTTAATAGAAACATGAGCAAGTAAAATTACATTATAGTTTTACAATGACAAACATACTGGTTATGAAGTGAGTTAAAAAATAGGAGATATTAATTGCATTTTGTATATGACTTCCTTATGTCACACGTTTTTGACAAATGCATGTTTTATTTGTCCTGTTTTCTTTGAAAGAAAAAGGAAGAAATGTATTTAGAGTATCACAATGCTCAAATATAATTTTTTGACAGATTTGAGAGGCTTCTAAAGTGTTTCAACCCAATCATGCTCGATTTTAAATGTTTTGATCGTTGAGCATTCAAATATGATGACAGAATTTTGTTATTTTAGAGCTAGAAAGTATCTTAGAGCTCACTTTCATTTTTTAGACGAGTAAACTGAGTCTCAGAAAGAAGGAACATTAACATAAGTGGTTAACGGGAAGGACATTTACCTAGTTTATAGTAGATATAACAGATATGTAGACATTTCTCCATCACAGGAAATATGCCTGTACTATTATCATCTGAGATTAGAGGGCAGACTATATTTACTTTGCCTACAGAATATGCTTTTTAGTGTTCAGCCTATTGTAGATTAAATTTCATTTCAAAAATTTATATTCACTTTTAAGATCCAAAGCACTATTTTGAGCTGAACAACAGCAAATAATTGGTCAAGTAAGTTGGTCAATATCAAATCACTTTCATAGCTTACACAATCTGTCTTCTCAAATGTACCCATTTGCCCTTTTCTCTCACCATCCTTGTTCTCCCTTTTCTCACCAACACCCCCCTACCCCCACCACCATCAACCCTGTCCAGTGTCCTTGGACTCAACTCTGTTGGTCTGTACTACAAAGGAAATGACAGATGACACTAGAATAGTAACTGAATCTAACGTGGCTAATGAGTGTGTTTGGCTCCAAATCAGCAAAATAGAAACACTGTACAATTGCACTGCCATATGGAAATTGTGATTTAAAAAACACCTATTTCTACCACAGGTAAGTTTTTACAGTATTTCACTTTATCAGTTTATTTAACTGATCCCCTAGGATTGTATCATTAACTTAGAAAGACTATCCATGAAATAAATCACAGCTTCTAAAAAATTTTGGGTTTCCCCCTTCCTGTCACCAGTTCCCACTAATTCCATCATTTTCAATATCTCATTTTTTATTTGAATGCTAAATCAAGATAGAAGATTCAGAGTGATCTAGAACATCCGGATGACAGAAGGAAAAGGCTATTCCCAGAACAATGATCAACACATATACATAGTTCTAGAAGAAACTGTAGAAGCTGATACTTTAACAGAAAACCAGGGCAAAACACAGAAGTATGAAAAACAAAATTCTACGTTATCTTCTTAGTAAATTAATGAGCATATGATCTCCCAAATTAGAAACAAAACTTCCAGGCTCAAAGGCAACTGTTTATGATCTCAAAATTCACTTGGTATCTACAGAAAACCAAAGGTGAATCAACATTAAGATTTATGCAACTTGGTATAAATGAAAGTATGAAATAATGAATGAAATAATAATTATGATTCCAATGTTCCTAAGATTAAACTGAAGAGCTCTTAGGTAGGAAAATAACATGATGTTAGAAAAAGGTTTTCTCCCCTACAAAAGGAGTATTTTAGTAAGGTTCTCCATCATGTAGAACTGTATCTCTGTAGTGTTGAAAACATTGCAAAGCAGTTTGCCACCTATTATCTCATTTGATCACCTCTCCTTATTAACACAGTGCATGGCAAACAGTAGTACAGTAGAAAGTGTTTAACAAATATGTATTAAATTGCACTGAATATCTTGTTTCCAGATAAGAAAACAGACCAAGAAAGAATAAATCAGTTTACTGCCGGAGAAAAACTTACTTCTAGCCCCAGATTCAGGCCCTAATTTTAACTGTTTGAAACATTTTCCATAAAATACCTGATATTCATCAAACAAAATTTACATTAGACAGATACTACATTAATATATAGGGTATCATCTTCACTGCCAAAAAACTCAAGTTAGAATTCCACCTACCTACCTACAAGAACTGCAGTTACCTAGAGGATGCACATCATCTTTTTTGAAGAAATGTGGGATGACCTAGACACTTCAAAAGGTCTAACTTGCAGAGCTAACAAAGTGGAAATGCAATCCATGTGCTATGAAAAAGCAAAGTTGTGGAAAGATTTTGTTCTTGCTTATATCATACTTAACGTAACAGAATACAGGGTCTATCGACAAGTAAAGTCACCCTGGGAAGAGATTTTCGTAAATGATTTGAAAAACAGTATGCTTGAGTAATCTTAAATTTTCCATTTTGTAAACGCAGTTTCAATTCTGCTTCCTCAGAGAGACATCCACAGGACCCTTTAAATGTTTTGCCATCATTGCTGGATTTTCTGTACCTCTGTATTTCTTCAATTTTTTTAATAAGGGAAATTCACACACTTCCTTTTCCAGGCTAAACATATCACAGAAAGATTATATGATTATATTATCTGACTTAAACCTGCATAACAGACAGATAACTGATGTTACTTTATAATGGGACTTAAGTTTGTCATGTATAGGGGCATGTAATAAGACATAAAGACCCCTGTAACCACATCTTATTAATTTCAAATACCTACTTAAGTGTCAAGACTCTTGAAAGTACATTTAGATTTGGGCTAGTCTGTAATATAAGCCATATTCAAGTTTAAAGGATAAATAAGTACACAATTGTTAGGGGATACAGAAAAAATATTTTCTATATTTCATTGAGTATTTCCTGACTTCTTATTTATTATTCTTTAAATTGATCTGTTAGTCCCCATGAAGGACTTATGAATGTCTCAGTATAGGACTTTGGCAACAGAGGGGAATAAAGCAATACTGTAGGGAATCAGGGCACCTTAACTGTCCAATTTGCGTTGTATAGTCTCTTGGTCTGTCACTAGGATGAGCACCTTTCTATCTTTTAAAGTACCTGGGAAGATCATCTGAACCTGAGAAACAGAGGTTGCAGTGAGCTGAGATTGCACCACTGCACGCCAGCCTGGGTGACAGAGTGAGACCCTGTCCCCCCTCAAAATAAATAAATAAATAAATAAATAAATAAATAAATAAACAAACAAACAAACAAACCTGGTAATAGAGAAACTAGTCATCTGCCTCTATTTACTGCCTACTAGCTCTGTGAAGGGCAAGTTACAAATCTTGCAAAACCACAGTTCTCTTAGCTGAAAATGGGATATAAATGCTACACTATAAGATTGTTGTGAGAATAATATGAAATAATACATTAAAAAAATATCAGTACAGTACTTGCCACAGAGAAAACATGTAAATATTACCTGAATAAAAGACTGTTTTACTTTTTGGTGTGGCCAGAGGGAGTGATAAAATTATCAGAAATCCAGCTTAGGAAAATAATAGTGATTGCACGCAGTGACTTCCTTAAGCTAGTATTTATTCAACTTTTAGGATTGTGCTTGGAGTTTTCATATCCACTAATCACATTAAGCTTCAAATACTTCACATAGGAAACACAATCTCTATCTCTTAAATGAGGAAATTCAGCCTCAGAGAGATTAAGTTAATCACTTGGGTTGAATAATTACTAAGTGAAAAAAACAGGATTCAAACCGACGTCCGACTGGTTTGACTCCAGAGGTTAAGTTATTTCTTCTGTATGATTTTGTCTTTTAAAAAAATAAAAACAAAACCAACAGAAAGCAAGCATTCTCAATGGGGGTGATACCTGATGAAAGTAAAAAAAAAAAAATCCTTTTTTAAGTATAGAGTGCAGATATATATGTGATACATAAACTGATTTACAGTATATGTGTGTGGACGATGATCAAGAAAAAAATGTCTAAAAAGGTCTTTGGTGAGAAGAGAGCAAGAATTAACGCCCCTCTGACACACAAAAAAATTGGGAAACACTTACACAGAGCCAATGGAAGAACAGATTTAAAATTCACAACACACGCTTCATTTACAAGGCAAATTGGAAAGTTCTGTAACATCAGTTGGTCTTTCTTCCTTAGCAGAACAGGAAAAAAAAATCAAATACTTCAAAATTCAAAGATCATCTGTATCATTTTACTTATATTACAGTGCAATCGATGAAACAATTTTCTTGCAGTAGAGTTAATTTATCTTTAAAGAAGAGTAACCTCATGCACGGAATAAAATAAATCTTTAGGAGGGAAGGAGGGAGGAGGGGGCATTTTCAGGTTTATGTCCTACCAAATATGAAATCACACACACAAACAATGTTTGCCATCATGCTCCAATTTAACGAAGGAAGCGACATCTCTTTATTTTGTTCACAGAAGCTGGCAATTCCAACTAACACTAAGGAAAGTTTTCTAGAAAATCAAAGGGTATAATACTTAAAGAATTTCAGAAAAAAAAAGGCATTTCAAACCTTCATTGAGTGCCATTGAGCAGGTGAGAAAAAACTCATGTGTTAAACTCATCACTTTTGGGATCATTAAATCATCAGACTTTCATTTGAAACACTTTTATTTCTATTTAAAACAAAGTGAATTCCAACAGTTGGAATCTTTCAAGATAAATCTTTTAGCTTAGAAGTTCATTCAAAATATAAAATAACCACAATAAATAATAATGGTAGTAATGATAATGTTTTTATTACTCTTTTCAGATCCAACACTGGATCATCCAGATTGATAAATAAGTTCTTAAAGACCGATAAAGAGATGGAAATAACCACACAATATAGTGGGAGACTTCAACACCCCACTGACAATGTTAGACACATAATCAAGGCAAAAAACTAACAAAGATATTCATGACCTAAACTTGACACTTGACCAAATGGACTTAACAGACATCTACAAAACATTACACTCAACAACAACAGGATATACATTCTTCTCATCTGCATATAGCACATACTCTAAGATTGACCACATACTCAGCCATAAAGCAATTTTAAACAAATTAAAAAAACCAAAATCATACTAACCATACTCTTAGTCCACAGCATGATAAAAATATAAATCAATACCAAGAAGATCTCTTAAAACTATACAATTACATGGAAATTAAACAACCTACTCCTGAATGACTTCTGGTATTCTGAAAATTAAGGCAGAAATCAAGAAATTCTTTGAAACTACTGAAAACAAAGATACAACATGCCAGAGTCTCTGGGACACAGCCAGAACAATGTTAAGAGGAAAGTTTGTAGCGTTAAACACCTACATCAAAATGTTAGAAAAATCTCAAATTAACAAAGTAACAGCACCTCTAGAGGATCTAGAAATAACAAGAGGAAACCAACCCAAAAGCTAGCAGAAGAAAAAAAAAATAACCAAAATCAGAGCTGAACTGAATAAAACTGAGATGCAAAAATGAATACAAAAGATCAACAAAACCAAAAGCTGGTTTTCTGAAAGAATAAATAAGATTGATAGCTAGCTAGACTAATAAAGAGGGAGAAAATCCAAATAAACACAATCTCAAATGACAAAGGGGATATTACTGCCAATGCTACAGAAATACAAAACACTCTCAGAGACTATTTTGAACACCTCTATGTACACAAACTAGAAAATGTAAAATAAATCGTAAATTCTTGGAAAAATACAACCTCTTAAGATTGAACCAGGAAGAAATTAAATACCTGAACAGACCAATAACAAGTTCTTAATTTGAATCAGTAATTTTAAAAACCTACCAACCAGAAAGAGCCCTGTACCAGATGGATTCACAACCAAATTCCACCAGACATACAAACAAGAGCCAGTACCAATCATACTGAAACTATGCCAAAAATCAAGGAAGAGGGACTCCTCATTTTATAAGGCCAGCATCACTCTGATACCAAAATCTGGCAAAGAGACATAACAAAAAAGAAAACTTCAGGCCAAAATCCCTGATGAAAGTAAATGCAAAATTCTCAACAAAATACTAGCAAAAGAATCCAGCAGCACATCAAATACCTAACGTACCACAATCAAGTAGGCTTTATTCCTGGGATGCAAGGTTGGCTCAACACATGCAAATCAATATATGTGATTCATCACATAAACAGAACTACAAACAAAAAACCACGTGATCATCTCAATTGTTGCCAAAAACACTTTTGACAAAATTCAACATCCCTTCATGTTAAAAGTCATCAACAAACTAGGCATCAAAGGAACATACCACAAAATAATAAGAGCCATCTATGAAAAACCCACAGCCAATGTCATACTGAATGAGCAAAAGCTGGAAGCATTCACCTTGAAAACCAGAACAAGACAAGGATGTCCATTATTATCATTCCTATTCAACATGGTACTGGAAATCCTAGCCATAGCAATCAGGCAAGGGAAAGAAAAGGCATCCATATAGGAAGATAGGAAGTAAACTATCTCTCTTCACAGATGATATGATTCTAAACCTAGAATACCCCAGAGTCTCTACCTAAAAGCTTTTAGAACTGTTAAACAACATCAGTAAAGCTTCGGGGTACAAAAATCAGAAGCATTTCTATACACCAACAATGTCAAGCTGACAGCCAAATCAAGAATGCAAACCTATTCACAATAACTACAAAAGGATAAAATACCTATGAATACAGCTAACCAGGGAGGTGAACGATCTGTATAAGAAATAGAAAACAAAGAAGACAGAGACAACATAAACAAATGGAAAAATATTCCATGCTCATGCATAGGAAGAAACAATATTTTTAAAAGGGCCATACTGCTGGGCATGGAGGTTCATGCCTGTAATCCCAGCACTTTGCAAGGTTGAGGCAAGTGGATCACTTGAGGTCAGGAGTTTGAGACCAGCTTGGTCAACATAGTGAAACCTCATTTCTACTAAAAATACGAAAATTAGCTGGGTGTGGTGGTGTGCACCTGTAATCGTAGCTACTTGGGAGGCTGACGCAAGAGAATCGCTTGAACCCAGGAGATGGAGGTTGCAGTGAGCCAAGATCATGCCACTGCACTCCAGCCTGAGTGACAGAGTGAGAGTGAGACTCTGTCTCAAAAAAATTATAATAATAATAAAAAAATTTTAAAAGGGGCCACACTGCCCAAAGCAATTTATAGATCCAATGCTATTCCTGTCAAACTACCAATGATATCTTTCAGAGAACTAAAAAATATATATTTTAAAATTCATATGGAATTTAAAAAGAACCCAAATAGCCAAAGCAATCCTAAGTAAACAGAACAAAGCTGGAAGCATCACACTACCTGATTTCAAACTATATTATAAGGCTACAGTAACCAAAAGAGCATGGTACTGGTACAAAAATAGACACATAGACCAAAGGAAGAGGTTAGAAAACCCAGATATAAAGCCATACCCCTACAACCATCTGATCTTTGACAAAGTTGACAATAACAAGCAATGGGGAATGGATTCCCTATTCAATAAATGCTATAACTGGCTGGCCACGTGCAGAAGATTGAAAATGGACCCCTACCTTTCACCATATACAAAAATCAACTCAATATGGATTAAAGACTTAAACCTAAAATGTAAAAGTATAAAAACTCTAGGAGAAAACCTAGGAAATACCATTCTGATATAGGTGTTAGTAAATACTTCATGATGAGGTCTCCAAAAGTAATTGCAACAAAAACAAAAATTGACAAGTGGGACATAATTAAACTAAAGTGCTTCTGCATGGCAAAAAAAAAAAAAAAAATACGTCAACAGAGAAAACAGAAAACCTACAGAAAAGGAGAAAACATTTGCAAACTATGCATCTAACAAAGTTCTAATATTCAAAATCTCTAAGGAACTTAAACAAATAAACATAAATCAAACCAACCCATTAAAAAATGGGCAAAGGACAGAAACAGACACTTCTCAAAAGAAGACATATGTAAGGCCAACAAGCATATGGAAAAAATCCTCAACATCACTAATCATTAGAGAAATGCAATCAAAACTACAATGAGATACCATCTCATAGCAGACAGAATGCCTATTATTAAAAAGTGAAAAAATAACAAATGTTGGTAAGGTTGTGGAAAAAAGAGAACATGTACACATTGCTGGTGGGAACGTAAATTAGTTTCAGCCTCTGTGGAAAGCAGTTTGGAGATTTCTCAAAGAACTCAGAACTACCATGTGACCTAGCAATCTCATTATTGGGTATATACCTAAATCAACATAAATCATTCTACCATAAAGACACATTCATGCGTATGTTCATCAGCATTTTTCACAATAACATAGAATCAACCTAGATGCAAATCAGTGATGGACTGGATAAAGAAAATGTGGTATATATACACCATGGAATATTACACAACCATAGAAAGGAATGAAATCATGTCCTTTGCAGTAATGTGGATGCAGCTGGAAACCATTATCCTAAGTGAATTAATGCAGGAACAGAAAACCAAATACTACATCTTCTGACCTATAAGTGGGAACTAAACACTGAGTACACATGGATGCAAAGAAGGGAACAACGGCCACCGGGGCTTATTTGAGAATGGAAGGTGGGAGGAGGGTGAGAATCACCAAACTACCTGTTGGGCACTAAGCTCACTACCTGGGTGATGAAATTGTATGTACACTCAACCCCAATGACACGCAATTTACCCACGTAACAAACCTTCACCTGTACCTCCCAAACCTAAAATAAAAGGTGGAAGAAAAAAATGTGTTTACCCATTTTCCCTTTGGTATCCACGAACACTACATGTTGATTGTTTTCCTAAGACAATATTGGGGGAGTGGCTTCAAGATGTCTGACTAGATGCCTCTGGTCCTCTCCTCTTCCATGGAAAGAAACCTAAGTAGTGACTACATAATCACATTTTGAAGAGATCATCAAAGACAGAACACTAGAATTTAACAAACAAGTGACAGGATGCACCAAAGCAAGGAAGGAGACAGAAGCAAGGCAGCCTGTTTGGCTGAGATTATCTGGGAGCCTGGAGAGACTCCCTAATGCAGGAAAAGAGTACATGAGAGAACCCCACCAGTCCACATTCCCTCTGAAGACTCCCACAATGGGTAAAATGGGTAAAATGGGACTCCCTACAGGAGTCCCTTGATTCTCATAGGCCCTAGATATAACATAGGAAGCTGCCTGGAGACAGTGGGATGGCCTTACTCCAGAGAGTAAGTTCACACTGAGTACTACAAACCCCTGAGTCCTAAACAGCCACAGCACAACACTATTTTGAGAGCCCAGTCCCTCCCCGACTGCATCTTGCTTTGGGGCCACTGTTGCCTGAGCCAAAGTAGGAGCCACTGGCAGCAACCTGGCACCCCCAATAGAGGAGCAGCCAGGCATTTTTTGGTTCCTTGAGGACAAATTCCAATGCATGAAGCTATGGCTGCTGCTGGCTGCTTTGGGCTGAGGCATGAGCAAACTGCATGTGCCCCAGCCACCTCTCTGTGGCTGCTCCCAAATGAAAACAATTCTGCTCTCCCAAGTTGCTGGTCCACAGCACAGCCACACTGTCCTCACCTAAGCATTCCACCAGTGGCCGAGGAATACTCTATCCCGTCCTACCACAGCCAGCACTCACATGCACCACAGGGAGGCCTGAGGACAAGTCCCCCTGGCCCAGCCTCACTCTCTCAGTACCCAAGCCTGCCATCTAGGTGCCTAGATGCTCAGCCAGTATACCACCATTGGCAGCTGAGCACTCATCCTGGGGTCTGAAGTCAGGCCCACTCAACCTGCCACTAACATCACAGCTGCCAAGCCACCTGCAGACCTGGAAACTGACCCACCCAATCACCACAGCCACAGCCAACACCGGCACAGACTGCTTGTGTCCCACAGGGTTGTCCCACCACTACTACTGCCATCACCCATGCCCCCACTTGCTGCCAAGTAGCCTGAGAACCAGGTCGCCTATCATTTCTGGCACCCAAGTGAGCCACCTGGAAACCCACCTAGAGACCCACCAATACCTGGCCTGATTGGGCTTGCTAACACTGGTGCCAGCAATATCATCCTGGGCCCAAGGACAGGCAAACTCAGCCCACCACTGCCAACACTTGGGTCTGAAGACTGGCCCACATGGCATCCTATTCCCTAGCAAATCTCCACTAGTAACTGCATCCTAAGGCACTGAGGAAATGACAGATACCACTGATGCTATTTACAGCTGAAGGTCTTACAGAAACTACACTACTGCATGCACCCAGAATCAAAGCCAAAGTGCCCCACCTAACAGACACCATAAATACATCTTCAGGAAAAGTCCTCCCCTACAAAAGCAAATTCAAAAAATTAGAAACCACAAGTATCACATCAGATGCACATATATTAACTTCAGGAGGCAGGAAACGTGAAAAACCAAGAAAATATGATACCACCAAGGGAACACAATAATTCTCCAGCAACAGATCCCAATCAAGAGTAAATTTACAAAATTCTGGGAAAAGAATTCAAAGTTGTGATACTAAAAAAGCTCAGAGAGGTGAGATACAAATTTTAAAATTTGTTTTAAAAAAATACAAAAAATCAGAAAAACAATTCAGGATATTAATGAGATGTTTACCAAAAAATATACATATAAAAGAACCAAACAACTTCCGGAAATAAAGAATTGACATACATAATAAGAAGAAATACATAATATACATCATGAAATATTAAATACATAATATACTTGAAAGCATCAATAATAGGCTAGATCAAGCAGAAGAAAGAATCTCAGAACTTGAAGACAGGTCTTTTGAAATAACACAGTCAGATAAGAATAAGGAAAAAATAATTTTAAAATGTGCAAAGTTTACATGACATATGGGACACCCTAAAGTGCCCAACTATTCAAATTTTAGGAGTCTCAGAAGGTGAAGAGAAAATGAAAGGATTAGAAAATCTATTACTAAAACGACAGAGGAAAATTTCTCAAGTCTAACAAGAAATTTAGACATCCTGACACAGGAGGCTCAGAGATCAACAAGTAGATACAATTTAAAAAGGTCTTCTCTGGCCCAGCACGGTGGCTCACGCCTGTAATCCCAGCACTTTGGAGGCTGAGGCAGGCGGATCGCCTGAGGTCAGGAGTTCGAGACCAGACTGGCTAACATGGTGAAACCCTGTCTCTATTAAAAATACAAAAATTAGCCAGGCATGGTAACACACACCTCTAATCCCAGCTACTACTCGGGAGGCTGAGGTGGGAGAATCGCTTGAACTTGGGAGGCAGAGGTTGCAGTGAGCTGAGATTGCGCCACTGTACTCCAGGCTGAGTGACAGAATGAGACTCTGTCTCAAAAGAAAAAAAAAGAAAGAAAGAAAAAAAAAGATTTTCTCCATGGCAAATTATAGTCAAACTGTCAAAAGTCAAAGACAAAGAGTTCTAAAAACAGCAAGGGAAAAGCATCTAGTCACCTATACAGGAACCCCATCAGACTAACAATGGATTTCTCAGCAGAAACCTTACAGGCCAGGAGAGAACAGGATGATATACTCAAAGAGCTGAAAGAAAAAGACTACCAGCCAAGGATTAGGAAAGTTATCCTTCATAAATAAAGGAGCAACAATGTCTTTCCCAGACAAAAGAAAGCTGATGGAATCCATCACCATGAGATGGCTTACAAGAAATGCTTAAGGGAGTGCTATACCCAGAAGAGAAAGAATGATATCTACAATCATGAAAACACACAGAAATTTTAAAACCCCTGTAGAACAAAACACAAAGAAAAGACTAAAATGTTACGAAAGAAAAACTCTATATTACAATAATAAGAGAGAACAAAAAGAACAAAACAACCACAAATCAATTCATAAGATGATGGGAATAATCCCTCACATATCAATAACCCTGAATGTAAACAGATTAAACTTTCATCTTAAAAAATGTATACTGGTTGAATGGATGCAAAACACAACCCAACTACCTTTCTTTCAAGAAATTCATCTCATCTGTGAAAACACATTGTGACTGAAAGTAAAGAGATGGAAAAGATACTCCATGCTAACACAAACCAAAAACAAACAGGAGTAGCTGTACTTATATCAGATAAAACAGACTTTAGGAAAAAAAAAAACAGTAAAAACAGACAAAGAAGGTCATTACATAATTGACAAAGAGATCAATTCAACAAGAGGATATAACAGTTCTAAACATGTATGCACCCAATCCTGGAGCACCCAAACATATAAAGCAAATATCGTCCGATCTAAAGGGATAGACTCCAATAAAATAATTGTGAAGAACTTCAACATCCCACCATCAGCATTAGCTCATCTGGACAAATAATTAACAAAGAAACATTGAATTTAAATTGCACATTAGACCAAATGGACCTAACAGACACTAACAGAAGAGTTCACCCAATAGCCACAGAATTTTTTCAATGGCACATGAAACAATCTCCAGAATAGAACATATGTTAGGATACCAAACAAGTCTCAATAAATTTGAAAAAGTCAAAATCGTATCAAGTATCTTCTCAAACCATAATGGAATTAAACTAGAAAATAACAACAGGAACTTTGGAAACCATACAAATAAATGGAAATTAAACAGGCTTCTGAATGACCATTAGGTCAAGGGAGAAAGTAAGGATGAAATAAAAAAAATTTCTTGAAAAAATAGTAATGGAAACAGTGTAGCAAAACCTATCAGACACAGCAAAAGGAGTGCTAACAGGGACGTTTACAGCAACAAATGATTACATCAAAAAAGTAGAAAGATTTCAAATAAACAATCTAACAATGCATCTTAAGGAACTAAAGAAGGAAGAACAAACCAACCTCAAAATTAGCAGAAGGAAAGAAATAAGAAAAATCAGAGCAGAGCTAAACAAAATAGAGACTAAAAAACAATACAGTGAAAACTTGTTTTTTTGAGAAGATAAACAACACTGATAAATTACTTGCTGGACTAACCAAGAAAAAAAAGAGAGAAGCCCCAAATAAAATCAGAAATGAAAAAGAGACATTACAACTGATACCACAGAAATACAAAATATCAGAGACTATTATAAACAAGTATACATTGACAAACTGGAAAACCTAGAGGAAATGTTAAAATGACTATACCACCCAAAGCAATCTAAAGATTTAATACAACCCTATCAAGATACCAATGCCATTTTTCACAGAAATAGAAAAAAAAAAAAAAGTCCTAAAATGATTGTGGAACCAAAAAAGAGTCCAAAGAGCTAACAAAACCCGAGCAAAAACAAAGCTGGCAGCATCACACTACCTGACTTCAAAATATAAGGTTATAGTAACCAAAAACAGCATGGTATTGGTATAAAAACAGGCACACAGAATAATGGAACAGAACAGAGAACCCAGAAATAAATCCACATATTTATAGCTAACTGATTTTTTACAAAGGTGCCAAGAACATACATTGGGAAAAGGATACCTTCTTCAATAAATAGTGCTGGGAAAATTGAATATCCAAATGCAGAAGAATGAAACTGGACCTCTGCTCTTTACCATGTTCAAAAATCAAATCAAAATGTATCAAAAACTTAAACATAAGATCCACAACTATAAAATTACTAGAAGAAAACATCAGGAAGACTCTAAAGGACATTAGGCGAAGGTTTAATGGCTAAGACCTCAAAAGCATAGACAATAAAAACAAAAACATAAATAGGACTATATTAAACTAAAAAGCTTGTGTACAGCAAAGGAAACAATCAACAGAGTGAAGAGACAACCTGTTGAATGGAAGAAAATATCTATAAACTATTCATCTGTAAAGGTACTATATCCAGAATATACAAGGAATTCAACTTACTAGCAAAAAAACAAATAATCACACTAAAAAGTAGGCAAAAGACATGAACAGACATTTCTCAAAAGACAACATACAAATGGCCAGCAGGTATATGAAAAACTGCTCATCACTAATCATCATGGAAATGCAAATCAAGACCATAAGAGATATCAGTTCTTACCCTCAGTTAGAATGACCATTTTTAGACAAAAAATAACAGATGCTGGTGAGGATGTGAAGAAAAGGAAATCTTATATACTGTTGGTGAGAATGTAAATTTGTACAGCCACTGTGGAATACAATATAGAGGTTCCTGAAAACATAAAAAATAGAACTATCTTATGATCTAGCAATTATACTACTATTTATCCAAAGAAAAATAAACCAACGTATCAAAAAGATAAGTGCATTCACATATTTATTGAAGCACTATTCACAACAGCAAAGATATGGAATCATCTTAAGTGTCCATCAATGTACAAATGGATAAAGAAAACGTGGGGCCAGGTGCAGTGGCTCACACTTATAATCGCAATGCTTTGGGAGGCCGGAAGAATCGCTTACGGCCAGGAGTTCGAAACCAGCCTGGGCAACATAGGGAAATCCTGTCTCTACAAAAAATAAATTTCAAAAATTTAGCCAGGTGTCGTGGCACACACCTGTAGTACCAGCTACTTGGGTGGCTGAAGTGGAAGGATCGCTTGAGCCCAGGAGTTCGAGACTGCAGTGAGCTATGATCACACCACCGCTTACCAGCCTGGGTGACAGGATGAGACCCTGTCTCAAAATAAATAAATTAAATAAATAAATAAATACAAATCTAGTATATATAGAATGAAATACATTCAGCCATAAAAAGAATAAAATCATGTCATTTGCAGCAACATGAATGGAACTAGAGGCCATATATTAAATGAAATGAGCCAAGCAAAAAAGACAAATATCACATGCTCTTACTCACATGTGAGACCTAAAAAAGTTCTCATGGAGGCAAAGAATAGAATGTTAGATACCAGAGGCTGGGAAAAGTGTGTGAGTAGGAGGGAGGATGAAGAGACTTTGGCCGATGGGTATAAGCATACAATTAGATAGAAAGTTTACGTTCTAATATTCAATAGCAGAGTAGGGTAAGCATAGTTAGCAATAATGTGTAATATATTTTTAATAGTCACTAGAAGAAAGGACCTAAAATGTTTCCAACACACAAAAATAATACTCAAGGTGATGAATACCCCAAATACCAAATTGAGAATCACACAGTCCATGCATGTAACAAAATATCACATTTACCTCATAAATATATAAAACATTATGTTTCAATTAAAAAATTGTAACATAATCAGGGAAGTTTGGATACTGACTAAATATTTGCTGATATTAAGGAATTACCGGATTTTTTTAGGTATGCTACGTGGTTATGTTTTTATAAAGGTTACTTAGTGAAATGTTTATGAAGGAAATGATACGATGTCTGATATTATTTTCCAAATAATCTAGGGGATGTGGGGAACGTGGGTATCCATGAGTCGAAAATTGCTGAATCCAAGAGAGTATATGAGGATTCACTGTACTATTTTCCCTATTTGAGTGATGTTTAAAGTTTTCCATACTAAAAAGTTTTAAAATAAACTGTAGGATAATTTTTTTAAAAAACAAGAAGACAATATTATCTCCCAGGAATATGGATTGTATATCCCACAGTGAAAACAATTTCTTTTAACTGCCTGAGAGCCAAACTTACCAGATAGAAGATGGGTAGTACCTATAGATGAAGGGAAAAAAAAGGATTAAAACAAAATTTGTTAAAGTCATTGATTTGCTAGCAATTTCATATACTATCAATAAACTACACTACAAAACTCAAAAGCAATTCAAATTTCCATAATTAAAATTTATAAAACAATTACACATTAACTTAATCAAGTAGAATGTAAACATTACTGTTTATATCTGTTCAACAGAATCAACACTATAAATACAAATTATGATAAAGAATTATTGACCACCAAAACAAACGCCATTTAAATTTGGTTATAAGACTTGAGGGCAAGAAACATGTTTGAAAACGTAAACAGCAAATAATTGCTGATCCAATCCTACTATCAAGAAACTATAAGAAGACTAAGTCCCTATCAACAGACTATATCAAAACTCAAAACTACCATATCACCTTATTGTTTACATTTTTCAATGATTATGGATGAGACATTGCAAAAATAAATTTACTTTCAGATAAGCAAAATTATAACAATAAATAAGCTGCTCTCCTAAGTGAGGTGAACACATTGACTCAGAGTGCCATTTAGAACAAGCAACATTACTCAGCAGAAAAAGTGCAGGATTAAACTGTGCACTGTATATGAACTGTATGAATTAATCTCTAAGCCTCTAATTCCTCATCGATAAAATCAATCTAAAGATACTTTGCAAGGTTGTAGTACCGACAAGTGGCATCAAATAGAAGGTGAATGGAACATACCCCTACAGTATATACTCAGTAAGTGGTGGCTACAATTTTTTTTCAATTAAAAAGAGTTAAATATGGCATTTTATATTGGGTCCTGAAAGAGTAAATTAATTGTACCTAAGAGTAAAATTTGATCCCAAATATTGATATTATTATTGACTCATTAGGTTCAGTTTAAATTTGTTAAATTATCTTATACTTTTTACAGAAGAAAATATGTCAATAAAGTTGTATAACAAATTTATAAGTGACGCTTATTTCTCTTTGCCTTGCCCTATTAAAAACTGGACATACTCAACCTAGAAATTTTAGACCAAGAGATGTCATAAAATTGTAAAGAAGTAAAAAACCTCATAAAGAATTAAAATTAGTGAAGCAAATCTAAATTAATCAATGTAAGCCACAAAACCAATGCTGAGTGCTAAAAGGCAATGAAACATATACAGTTTCTGTAAATTATTTTAAAAATATGAAATATTATTATGTACTACTTATGGAAAGATACATGGAGCATAAGAATGAAAACAGACAGGAAGTAAGCACATCAGTTTCAGGGCAGTAATTGCCTTAGAGGGAGAAAAATGGGCTGGCGAAATGTATTAAGGGAACTTTAACAATAACATCTGTAACGTTTAAATTCTTAAAAATATCCAGGTGCTGGCAAAATAGGCTTTAAGGTAACAATTATGAAATACATAAAATCATTCTGAAAATATGGTCATAATGGGTAAAACTATACAGATAAAACACAATTACTTGGTGTCACTGAGAACCTATCGTTTATAGAGCTTGTAGTAATACGAATTATTTGAAAGGATCTCTGTATTTTCAATTACTTAGACGACACTATTGAGATGCTTTACCACATCTGCAACTCTAGGGAATCCGGAAAGATTCCTTAGCAAGCTTTGAGGGATGGGTCTCTATCAATGAGCCAGACCCAGGACTCAACCTTAAAGACAGTATTTATTTGGTTCTTTGAAGGGGTCTTGACGAATTCGTTGACTCCCTAAAACTACTACAGAAAACAGAATTTCTTTTTTTTACCAATTTTAATTTAGCATTTTTTTTTATGGGGCCACAGTCTTTTTCTCTATTATTGTAAATGTTTCTTTTTTTAAAGATTTGCCCTAGTATAATCCAAGTCTGCTTCCAAATAAAGCAAAAAGTATTAGTATGAAAAAACCCTGGCTACAATAAATTAGAGACCATTTAATCCTGCAATCTTGGTCAAGTTCCTATTTCTACCATAGCACATTAGATCCACACTCAGTAAACCTGAACAGTGTCAACTGACCTGAACTGGTTCCACTTCCTTTATCTGGGGTTGTTTCATGAAAATGCTTGGTTGTCCTGGAAGCAGGTGTACTCCGTGTTGCTGTAATATGAGCAGAAGGGAATCTTTGTGTACTCTTGAGACCACTAGTCATTGGGGAATGTACATTGGTGGACTTTCGTGTTGCTAGAAGACTGCGTAAATGCAACTTTTACTGTGGTGAATCTTTGGGCTGTTAGTGTGGCCTGTGTAGCAGAAGAATTTGTCATTGTGGGATTCTGAGCTGCAGGAGGGGTCTTTGTAGATAGGGTTTTTGATATGAAAGATGTCTGAGCTGCTGCTGGGGCTTTGGTGGCTGAATCATTTGCTCTGGTGGGTTTCTGAAGAGTTGGTGGGGTTAATGTAGCTGAAACATTTACTGTGGTAGGTTTCTGAGGAGTTGGTGAAACTTCTATACGTGAAACATTTACAGTGGTGTTTTTTTGAGGTGTTGATGGGACTCCTGTAGCTGAAACATTTACTGTGGTATGTCTTTGAGGTGTTGATGAGACTCCTGCAGCTGCAACATTTACTGAGGTGTATTTTTGAAGTATTGATGAAACTCCTGCAGTTGGAACATTTATTGTGGTGGGTTTCTGAGGTGTTGGTGTGACTATTGTAGCTGGGACATTTACTGTGGTGGGTTTCTGAGGAGTTGGTGGGGTTCTTGTAGCTGAAACATTTTCTGTGGTGTGTTTTTGAAGAATTGATGGAGTTTCTGTACCTGGAGCATTTGGGGTGGTGGTTTGTGTCGTGGTGGTTTTCTGAGAAGTTGGTGAGACTTCTGTAGTTCGAACATTTACTGTGGTAGGTTTCTGAACTGTTGGTGGGGCCTTGGAAGCTACAGAGTTTGCTATGAAAGAAAAGGTTAAGAAACAAGTTAGCTGAATATTGCTGGCCATGTTAAGATTCTTAGTCATTGCTTGCTCTGTGGCTATCCTCTCTCTCTCCCACAAACACCTAGGTATGACTTTCAGGAAACCAAGTCTTATTGTGTATTTCTCAAGGAGCTGAAGTTCTAAGTCGCTCTTGCTTTGATATAAATCATACCTACGGGTGACTAAAGAAGACATATACCAAAGTATACTGAAGTGCTTAAGCTGCTTTTTGTGAAATAAATCAAAGTTAGAGTCACTAGTGATCTTATTCTGTGGCACATCTCTATTTTCTCTCCCAAATTATCTTCTGTGCTAATACTAAAGAACAACACGATGTTGTTCTAGAACAACTAAGCCAACAGAGACAATCACAGTCTTTTCTATCACTTAATCTTAACGAGCTTGAGAACTTGTTTTGTTTCACTTCTTAATTAAAGTGATACTTGAGTCTGAGTAAAAATAACTCCTTTTAATTCTCTTGTGCTGGTTACCAACTTTCCATACACTAGTTCCTCTTTAGATTTCAGACTAGGTAACAAGTCACGTGAAACTTTTGTAAGAACATATTCTGAGAGGCATAAATCTGACAACAGAGCAACTTTTTGGGTCTTCAGAGCCCATCTGCCATTGGGTCACTTATACAAAGTTCCTGTTCGGCATTGGGTAGTGCCGAAGCCTGATTTTACCACGTACTAGTGACCTCTAGCAAGTCCCTAACCCTTCTAAGCTATAGTTTCCTCATCTGTAAAATGAGGATAAAAGCAGAACAGATTGAGTAATTATTATTGAATAAGGATTAAGGGAAATAATTGAGTAAGTTATTTCACAGTGTCTGTCCCTGAAGCAAAAGATTACATCATCCAGGATGACTGCTGTCAGCCCCATCACACACGGGATGCCCTAGGAACTCAGATGGTATCGGTCTTTTTTTCTGCCTCCTAACCTATCTCACAGGCTGCTATACGGGATAAATTGAGTAAAACGCCTAGCAAGTAACACAGCATTTAGCAGGCACTCAATGATAATCATTATTAAGATAAGTAAAGTTTTTTAATGAACTTTTCTTCTAAGACCCTCCTATATAAAAATTATTCTAAATTATTCTTTGTTCTATCAAGTTAGTTCTCAGTTTTGATCCAGAGAATGTATACACTACCTTAGAGTTTAAATTTCCTAGAAGTTAATTTTTTAGTTATTATCTTTTTGTTACTGACATCTAGTTTAATTCCACTGTGGCTAGAAAGTATGCTCTGAATAACTTCAATCTTTTGCAATGTATTGTAGTTTAGAGCCTAGCATAGGGTCAATTTTGGTAAATATCCCATGTGCACTTGAAAAAAAATACTTGTCATTGGTCCTATGTATCTCATATGTATATGTTTAATATCTCATATGTATATATGTTTAATTGTTGCTCAGCTCTTTAGTCTCACTGATTTTTGGTTGCTTGTCCTATTAGCTATTAAGATAGGTATGGAATTTTCCAACTATGAGTGTGTATTTGTCTATTTTTTCTGTCCATTTTTGCTACATATATATTGAAGCTATTTTATCAAGCACATATAGATTCCAGATTGTGATATATTACTGTTGAGTTGGCCTCCTTATCATTATGAACTGTTTCATCTTAAAATAGACATTGATATTAATATAACTGTGTCAGCTTATTTTGAAGGGTTAATGTTTGCATGGTATATTTTTCCATCCTTCCAACTATTCTGTGTTCTTTTGATTAAACTGTGTCTCTTGTAAATAGTAAAGAACTAGGTTTTTTAAAAATCTTTTTTAAGTCTGACGATCTTGGTCAAATTGCACTTAATGTAATTACTGACATACTTGGGTCTATATCAACGACCTTATTAGTTTTCTATTTCTCCCATCTATTCTGTGTTCCTTTCTGCTTCTCTCTCTCATTCTCTTTTGGATTAAATATCCATTATTATTCTTTTATTAGCTTGTGATTTATGTATTCTTCTGTCATTCATTTGTAGCAACCCTAGAGATCACAATATTTATTAGACTATAAGTCAGTTATGCGAACTATCACTTTTACCACCTTTCAGTACTGCTAGAACTGTGTAACCTTCACGTGAATTTACCTCTTTCTGCCTTTTGCATTGTTATTGTGCATTTGTATTCTATGTATAATTCAGACCCCACAGGACATTACATTCACTGTTTATAAACTCAGTATTCATTTATCCTTGTCAGTGTTCATTTCCTCTTGTATTTTCATGTTTTACCTGGGATTATTTTCATTCTACTTGAAGAATTTCCTTTAGTTTCTCATTCTGTGCATGTTTGGTCTGCTAGTGCAAAGTTTTCTTGGTTTTTGTCTGAATACATCTCTATTTTGCATTAGGTTTTGAATGTTGTATTAGTTGGGTATAGAATTCTAGGTGAACAGTAATTTTCTTACAGTATTTTAAAGATTTCTTCTTATTATCCTTTGGCCTGCATCATTTTTTTGCTGAGCGGTGATCAGTTTTACTGCTGGTTCTTTGAAGTTTTTTGTTTGTTTGTTTTTGCTTTTTCTCTTTGTGCATCAGTTTGGGTATTTTTAACTGATCTTTCAGTTCCTAATACTGTTTCCTGCTCTGTCTGAATAGCTAAACCTATCTATTGTGTTCTTAATTTCAGATATTTTCCAGTTGTAGAATATTCATTTTACTCCATTTTTACAGATTCCAGTTGAAGTTCTCTTTTATCATCTTAAACTTGTTCATCAGTTATTTTAAGTTCTTCATTTGCTAACTCAATTATCTGGATATTCTTTATTTGGTTTTGTTTTCTCTTGATTTGGTCATATTTTCTTGCTTCCTTCCATATCTAACAGTCTTTTGTTGTATGCCAAACATTGTATATAAAACATCTGGATGATACGATATGCCTTTCTGATAAGCAGACTGCATTGAGGTAATCATATCTTCAACCTATTAGGAATTGAGCTGGGTTTCAGTTTCGGTAAGACTCCATCTATTTCTGCTCTTGCCTCTGTTCCTTGGGAGGGGCCCTTTTGGGCTTCTGACTGAAAGCCTGGCAGATTTTTGTTGTTTCACCTTTGGAAGATGGCAGGAGATCCAGGTCTATCTTTCAGAGTTCTCCCAGCCATCTAATGTCCTTCCCTACACAGTTTCAAAATGAGCACAGATGTGCTAAGGGGGAGACCTATGGTATGCTAGATAAAAGCCTGTTCCTCTGGTGGGTATATGCCATCCAAATACTATCAGGTTCTGAAAGATTTCATTTTGTACTTTAGAAGCTCTGGGTCAAGCTTCCCAGCCTCTCACATGCAGCCCCAAAATTAGCAAATGGCCTTTAGGAAAAACTGGTTCTGCATTTGAGGGCCTCAATTTCCAGTGTATTACCCTATCCCTCCATAACCATTAAAGCTTTGCTGATTTCTCTTTCCTGGAAGTGGTCTTTTGTCTGGGTCAAGGTGAATCCTTAGTCCAGGTGCAGACTCAGCAAATGTCCCTAGGGACAACTGGCTTACGTCAGAATGGGTTGCCTTCACCACCCGCCCCCAGGAATTTTAGTTCATTCAGACCTTGTTACTTCCACAGCTACATCTTATGCCTTAAAAAATATAAATTTTTGGTAATCTATTCAGATTTTATAGTTGTTTTAATGGAAGTATTAGCCTGCCATGACCTACTTGGGTACTTCCATATGGTTTTTAAGCTCTAAATAACTGATCATTTAATAAAATTGGAAAAATTAATATGAACTGGATCAAATGGCCAAATTAAAAAAGCACACACACTAAATTTACTTCATAACTAAATGAATTCAAATAATAAAAATTTTTACCATTTACATTGTCAAATCTCCCTAACAATCATTATCATTAAAGGTGCAAACACCGCAATGATGTAATATTAGTGGGAGATTAAATTGGTACAGTCTTTTAAAAAGCAACGTTACTAATGGGTATGAAAAATGTAATTCACATACCTTTGTTACAAATAATTATACTGCAAGGAATTTATTGTACAAATGTACTTGCATACATGTGCAGTGACAGATGTACAAGAATATTTATTATAGCATCATTTGTAATAATAGTTCATTAAAAAACAAACTAGAACAAGAAACCTAAATTGCCATCAATAAAGGACTGCTTAGATAAATGAATACCCACACCATTGGTATAATAAATAAAAAATGTTTGTATGTTTATTTATATTCTAGAATGAAACAAAAGAATTTGTAAAAATGGTTACCTCTCAGAGTAGGACTAGTGATAGAGAAGAGGCTTTCACTTCCCATTTTGTACTCATCTCCATGGCTTTAATATTATGTCATTATGTCTATGTATAATACTTATAATAAAATATTTTAACAAGGAATTTTAAAATTCATACTAATAAAATTTCAATTTTAATTATAAAAGTAAATACTCAAATGGTTGAGTCATGTTGGTATTCACCACTACTTAAATGCCATCTATTGATACTAGGCAATGTTTAGTCCAGCTTCACTGATCTTCTAAATATTTCTTTTAAAATATATTTAAAGAGCAATTTTAAGGATTCTGAGAGTACCTTCTGGGTATAAAAAGACATTGAAAGAAAAAGTCTAGAAGGATGAAGGAGAATGGATAATAACAGAAATTCTGGAGGCAGAAAAGAATTGAATGTTAATTCAGGGAAGTCAACAGATGGCAAGAGTTTCTCAGTTGTTGCAACATGTATGGTCACTATCTAGAGCCTTCAATCTAAGATTCTCCCTCCAATAAACCACTTTATATCCTCTTTGTATAAACAAAGTACCTGTATTAACTTACTGAAAGCAACATGGTATAAAACAGCAAATTTAAGCAAATTCACCAAAAATATGAGGCCTATTTTATATATACACATCATAATGTGTGTGTATGTATGTGTGTGTGTGTGTATACAAGCCATAGACCTTTCTGAGAAGCTTTAGAAAAATTGTGTCCCACAGAAAAATACAAATATGTTTATGTAAACATTTTACATTTTTTTCTTAGGGGATTCATAGAATGTCTGCAACTCACATGTAGACCTAAGGGTAAGAATAAAGCAAAAATATAACTATCCAAAGTGATTACCTCTACATTCAGGTGGTGGGCCACTCCACTCTCCTTCATCGTCATTCACAGTACAATAAATAGAGTGCTCTCCAATCATGGTGAATCCTCTATTACATAAATACGTTATAGACTGTCTATATCCATAATGTTCACGTTCCCCTTGAATTATTCCATTGTCAATTTGTGGTGGTGCTGGACAATAAATTTCTTAAAAAACAATTCCAACATCTTTTAAATAAATAAAACTAGTAAAACATTTTTACAAATAAGACCAAAACATGTTAAAGATTATATTTTAAAGAAATCAAAATATCATTTTTCTAAATTCAGCATTATCAACAAGAGGTGCTTATAAATGCCTATTAAGTAATTGGTAGTATACTAGAGCTTTGAATGCAAATGGTGTAGAAGACAAATGCTAACCTTGAAACTAATTCATAAAAATAATAAGATTCAGAACATGTATGTAAAGGAAAAATTATAATAAGATTTATGCATATCAAAATGGTGCTAGGAAAAGTGAATGCTGCAGGAGTTTAGGGATGAAAGCAGTATAGTCAGAGAAGACTTGGGCAGGGAAATAGAACTTCAGTTTAAACGTAATATGTACCATGCTTTCGAGAGAGAACAGAGGAGAGAGCATTACTCTTCACTCTAAGAAGGAAATGATGGCAAATGCAAGGAGTTGAAAATTCAAGCAGCATGTTTAAGAACTAAGTACAGATCATTTTAGATAGAGCAGAGATCTTAAATGTCAGGATTACATTTTGACTTCTAGAGTAAACATTTTAGTACATATTGACTCACAGAGACTTCATTCAAAACAATCTTACTGAGCAGTTGAACTTATAAAATAAATACAAGCAGAGGTTTTTTTAGTTATAATGTAAAAAGGGACCACTCTCTGGCAATTGCCCTGAGAAAAAATTCAATGGTTCCACATACGCCAAAGGCATGATGTTGTTGTCCTTTTTTTTTTCTAAGAATGGAAGGCAGCACACCAACATAGCATAAGTATACATATGTAACAAACCTGCACGTTATGCACATGTACCCTAGAACTTAAAGTATAATAAAAAAAAAAAAAAAAAAAGAATGGAAGGCAATTTAATATGTGCGTATGTCAAATTATGTTACACCAAGCATACTTAAGAACACAGAAAATACTTAGCACATTTATCAATCACTCTTCAGTCTTGGATCAAAACAAGCAGCAAGAACAAGCTGTTCTGATTTACACTAACTTGGAGTATGCAGAGACACACATACCATTGGTTCAGTTCAAACATTTTCTAAGTGCCTAACACATGCCAGGCATTTTTCTATAACTGGAAGTGCAAAGCTGAACAAGATATAGTTCGTATGTCTTAAAAGCTAGCGGGGAAAAAAGATTCAGAAATGATTTCAATAAAAATTGCAAGGGTCATCACAGAAGTAGCCAGCCTGGGAATCTTCCTGATGGGCTAGAGAACTAACTCTTAGGAAAATATAGCTAAGTAAAGAAGGGGCAGCGGGGCATGGTGGTTCACGCCTGTAATCCCAGCACTTTGGGAGGCTGAGGTGGGCAGACTGCTTGAGCCCAGGAGTTCGAGACCAGCCTGGGCAACATGAGGAAGCCCTGTCTATGCAACAAATACACAAATTAGCTGGGCATGGTGGTGTGCACCTATAGTCCCAGATACAAGGGAGGCTGAGGTGGGAGGATCACTTGGGACAAGGAGATTGAGGCTGCAGTAAGCTGTGATCACACCACTGCACTTCAGCCTGGGTAACAGAATGAGACCCTGTCTCAATTTAAATAAAAAAAAGAAAAGAAAAAAAAGAGGTACATGGAAACCACAGCAGTTTGCATGTATAAGGCATATAAAACATGAGGGCAAGACCTGAGTGTCAAGCAGTAGGTAGACCATGACTGTCTTATACACTATACTAAGGAATTTGGGCTTTGTAAGTGATAGGAGATATGAATGAATAAGCTCTAAGGAGGAAACAGACATCTAAGTCACATCTGTGTTTCAGATCGCTCTGGGTAAAATATGGATGAAACATTAATAGAGTGAAAGAATGGAGGCAGGAGGCCATTGCTATCAGTGTCACTCTTGAACTCAGGCAACTAAGACTGCTGCCTCAGACCCCATATTTTAAAAGGCTGTGCTCTGGCCCTCCTCTGGATGCGTCTCTCCCCTGTTGGTAGGATATCTGTAGGCTGAGAGCATACACTCAATGACAACCTGTCCTACGACTTCTCCTCTATTCCAGAACATGCTCCAGGAACTAGCACGCAGAATTCCCTGTGCCAACACCCTTTCCAGGGCCTGAGAGGGTCCCTCCCACTGGTCCACGTTCTTGGGGGTGGTCTATCCCGCTGATATACTTCACCTCTAACCCAATAGACAATGGAGGGTGGATACAAGTTATGGTGGACGTGGTGGATGTGACTTGGGTATTTAGGCTGAGTTGTCCACTTATTTGCACCAGAAAACCCATACAGTGTGGGAAGAGGAAGGCCTATTTGAAAGAAAGTGGGTCTTAGGCCAGTGACCTCCATTTATATTCTTGCCTGGGCCCTGAAAATGTTAGAGGTGGCCCTGACTGCAATAGTCCACAGAAGGAATAATAAACTATGCCGTAAGTATACAGATGGAAGGCAAAACACAAGTTTGAAAAACAGATTGAGGAAGTAAAGCACAATGATTCAGGGATGAGATGTGAGGAGTTAAGATAAACAGAAGGGTCTGGGATGATAGTCATTATATAGCAGGGATTGATTCTAGGTTAGCAGATACCATCAGTCAACTAAAATTTTGAAAAAGAAAACATTGGCAGAGAGATAAGCAAACAAGTCCTCTGACAGTGAGGCTCCATTCACAGGTAAACTAGCATCACCTCTGTTTTCTGTATAACTACAGACAATTAGTGGATGTATCCATTGTTCTTTCCTTCTTCATATCCATATTCACACATGGACATTGAAGCAACCTCATGTGTTTTTAGGCTAGGGCTACATACTCGAGGTGAAGCATTACATTGTTTAAGAATTTACTTTCCATTCAATCTTTTTGGTATGGTCAAAACAAGTTATGTGGAAAATCAAAATGATCCTAAAAGAAGTAAGGCCTTATGGGGATATTTGAAGGCACTGGGATTGCTTAAGAACAGGGGCTCTTTCCTACAGGATGCAGATGTCAGTGGTTGCTGAGTCAGAGAGGATAGAAGAGTCAAGGAGGAAAACATGAACATCAGAATATTTAGCATGGAGTTCAAGACACCAAATAGGGAAGCAAGGCTGAGACCTAGATGGCGCAAGCAGGAAGATAAAGTGGGTTTGCATTGCTGTCAAATTCATGACACAGCAGGTGCTTGTGCAAATACTGGCTTCAGATGGGAGACTGTTTGTCTGAACTTTGTGACATGCTGCCTGGGTCAAACAAAAGATACGGCCCAGTTTTTCCTTGTTTTCTATCTTTAATTTACTATCATTTACAATGTCTCTTACTGGACAAGGAAAGTGGGAAAGGTGCTACTGGGTAGCAATGATGAAAAATTTAAAAACAACTACAATGAGAAAAAACTGGTGGTAGTAGTATGACATCTCAAAAAGAAGGGCACATGGTGGGTGTGGCAGGGGCAGGCTCCTTGATGGCATGGCTTCGTTTTATTTGTCTTCATACCAGTTGACCCTACACGTTGCCTACCAGAGTGTCAATCGATAAATGTTTGATAAATTACACTAAATCTACTCTAGTTTTCTTCCCCTAGTAACACACAAACACTTTAACTTATCAATAATTTTGACAATAGGGCCTTCAGAAGTCATTTGCAGGAGGGCACATTGTGTGTAAAGAAAGAGAAGGATGGAAAGTAAGCAAGCCTACATTTTAAAATATTGCTGTATTTTATTCCTCTCAATTTCCAAGAGACACATTTCTCTAACTGACATAAATTTGACAGGATATATATCCATTTGTAATATTATTGCTGTACCATATCTTTCTTTCAGAAGATTCTCAAATACCAGAAACAGTATTTCTCCTTTATGGTATAAGCTTACCTCTCTAATGATAAGAATATATCACACCTTAGAACCCTTCTAGATAATTATCTCTTAATTATTTTAATCCTAAGAAGCAGCATGTAGGCAACACTGGGTTTTAGAAAAATGCTGGGTCTGAAATAAGAGACCTGGGTTAAAGGCCTTCCATTGCCACTTGTTTTAGGATATGGGGTCAAGTCTTATAGACCCTCTGATAGACAGTATTTTCTTACATTAAAATTGTGGGGTGGAAATCTTTTACCTATCATACTTGACTTTAGAAGTAATGGTTAGACAATAAATGACCAAGTGCAATACAAATCTAAGTTTGTTTTTAATCCTCATTCTATTGTTTGGGAATTAAGACTCAGAAAACCTGACGGTTTATCTCCACAGCTAATAAATTAAGAAGCATCACTAGAAAAGGTATTAAAATTAGCAAAGCACTCATATATTGAAAGCTGGGTTTGCTACAAATACACACTGTGCTAATTCTTAAGGGGCAGAAATTAATTTATCATTGAGTACTCAGCCTCACAACCTGAGTGCTTAGATTTTTAACTCTTACCTCTGCACTCTGGCAACGGGTCACTCCACTGGATTCCACTGTCTAAAGTAAGACATAAACTAGTAGTCGGGCCAAATAATTTGTACCTAAAGCAATAGGGGGAGAAAAAAGAGTTTGTTACATTCACACATATTTGACTTTCCTCAAATTCTCCAGGTTACTATCTTGAAATATTTACTACAGCAGCAGGTGAAAATAAAACAGTAGTTGACAAAAGTCCACACAGTAGTTTAAAGGAAAAGAAAAATTAAGTTTAAAAAGGTGACATCCAAAGAGTAAAACGGGTAAGACATGCACATTTTTTATTTGCATGGGGAATATTTTAGAAAGCATAAAAGTGTTTTACACATTTTTAAATGACATAGATGATTGAACATTTTATATTTCTGAGTTCTAAATATAGGCTTCATAGAATAATAGAATGTACTTGTATTTAAAGGGTTCAATGTACTTCCCAGATTTTGTGTTTGTGAGCTAACCAACATCTATTTCGTAAAGGAGACAAGTGATACTGATATTTTTACTTTATAAAGAATAGGGACACACACACAGTAAAATAGAATTATTTAATTTACAGATATGAAATGAGAAAATAAATGTAAAGTTTTCAACAGTGTCTGAGACATTGATGGTACTCAATGAATGAGTTCCTTTTTCCTATATAGAGAACTTATCAAAGAACTTAGGTTAGAATATTTTCACACTAGGAATGTCTTTAACTCATGCTGTTTTGTAACAGCTTGTTTGCATAGAGAAAAACTCATGCAAATTCATTATTTAGGTCAACTAAAGATTGGTTTAGTATTTAACATTTGAAGAATTATTTCTGCAAATATCATCATCTCAAATTTTTTTATTAATCACATTTAAAATTTTATATTGAATCACATATTTACTGAAATCAGAATTTAGAGAATTTTGGTGGTATAAGAAATCTTCCTTTCTTGCCCCATTTTAGTAAATTTAACTGTGATGAGCTCATGATGAAGGGTCTTTGAGGAGGATTGTTTTAGTTGCTAGTAGCTGTGAATACCAGTCATGAAACTAACAATCTCAAGTCCTAATTTGTTTTCTCATTTCCTAAATACAGGGTTTTAGTATGCCCAAACTTACCCTGTGTTACATGAGAAGGAGATGGTTGCACCAAATAATATGCCATCTGGTACATTGATCTGACCATTTGGTATTTCTCCAGGATTAGGGCATGATTTCTCTAGAATAGAATACAAATCGATTTTTTTAAATTAAATTATCAGGCATACACGCAAAGAAGGTAACTATGTGAGGTGGTGGATATGTTAATTAGCTTGACTGTGTTTATCATTTCACAATGTGCACATATATTAAAACATCATGTTGTACACCTTAAATAATATTTGTTGATTATACCTCAATGAAGCATGGGAAAAAATTTTGAAAAAATTATCAAGCACATATATGTAAATTCATCATCTGAACCATTGATAGTTCTTATCCTTAGATTTTTTTTTTTTTTTTTGAGATGGAGTTTCGCTCTGTTACCCAGGCTGGAGTGTGGTGACGTAATCTCAGCTCACTGCAACCTCTGCCTCCCAGGTTCAAGGGATTCTCCTGCCTCAGCCTTCCAAGAAGCTGGGATTACAGGCATGAACCACCACGCCCAGCTAGTTTTTGTATTTTCAGTAGAGTTGGAGTTTTATCATGTTGGCCAGGATAGTCTCAATCTCCTTACCTCAAGTGGTCCACCTGCCTCTGTCTCCCAAAGTGCTGGGATTATAGGCATGATCCACCATGCCTGACCCTTAGACTTCTTTAATTCTAANATCAAGCACATATATGTAAATTTACCCTCTGAACCATTTTTAGTTTTTTTCCTTAAATTTTTTTTTTTTTTTTTTTTTTTTGAGATGGAGTTTCGCTCTGTTACCCAGGCTGGAGTGTGGTGACGTAATCTCAGCTCACTGCAACCTCTGCCTCCCAGGTTCAAGGGATTCTCCTGCCTCAGCCTTCCAAGAAGCTGGGATTACAGGCATGAACCACCACGCCCAGCTAGTTTTGTATTTTCAGTAGAGTTGGAGTTTTATCATGTTGGCCAGGATAGTCTCAATCTCCTTACCTCAAGTGGTCCACCTGCCTCTGTCTCCCAAAGTGCTGGGATTATAGGCATGATCCACCATGCCTGACCCTTAGACTTCTTTAATTCTAATTTCTCTTTATAATAAGTTTTGAAAAAGCAACGTATTTAGAATATATACTTGTTTCATTTTAGGTAACCTCAAACTAATTAAATGTGAAATTTTTGAGTGAATAAGTATTCCTACCACACAAATATTTAGTTTGTCTAATTCAAAATAAATTGACACTCATGGTCCTATCAAGAAACATCCTAAATAATAATATATACACATAGAATTCTAGCATGAATGAAGGAAGGTATACTATTTTCCCCAAACACCAGATGGTTGAAAATACTTTAAAAAATTTTACTCACTTTTACAAAATTCAGCTGCTGTGGACCATTTTAAATTCTGAAGGCAAGTTAGTTTTGCTAATAGAGAAGGGTCTCTTCTGTAACCTGGACGACACTCATATTCCACAACAGTACCGACTGGAAAATAATTCTGAGTGATATAAAGCTGTTTGAGGGATGCAAAATTTAGCCTGGTTGGCGCATCGCAGCTACCTAAATGTATTAACAAAAGCAGCAACAAAAAAAGTAGTATCAATGTTTGTTTTATAATCTATATTTAATTATCTGGACCCTAATAACCCCCTTTCTTTACTGCTTTGCACACATTTGGTACTTAACTATATTAATATCACCATGGCATTTGCAATGTAGCAAATGTATTCACATGTATACTTTATTTCCCAGTTACTAGAGGCTTAGGAAGTAGAGTTGGTACACAGATATCACTATCCCCACTTAAAAAAAAAAAAAAATTTAAGTTGCCTGGCACAGTTCTGGCATTCAGTAAATGTTGGTTTCCTTACCCTACCCTAAAGAACTACACAGCACCATACAGTACAGGAATAGGGTATTTCCAGACCCCTGGACTAATGTCCTGCACAACAATAATAGCAGCTAACACTTATTTACATATAAACTCATTTAATTCCCACAAGCCCTGGGGGCAAGGATGAGTCAATTGTATACATAAAGTATTTATATCTGTAAACAGCTGGGCAAATGTGAATCTAGAGAGGCATGGTCAAGTGGAAGGGTCTCTGGATTTGCAGTCAGAAGACCCAAGTTTACACCTTGGTTTCGGCATAAAAGCTGTTGCTCTTGAGGAAGTTATTTAACTACTGGGGCCTGTCTCCTCCACAATTGGATAAAGTAACAACATGGGGAAGAGTTAAAACATGATATGTGTGCAAAGACTATGTACTTCATCCTACTGCCTCTATCGTGGATAAAAATAAAAAGTTAAAGCCTATTTCAAGCATGGCTTCTAAAAGTATTTGTGCCAATTTCTGTAGTTACTGTAGCTTCTATTGATTTAAGTTGTTCAAAGTCAGGTTATGGGGTCTCTTTTATCTTTACTCACATATCTCAAAGCTAATACAGGACTATGTAAATAACAGACTTTTTTCCTCCAAGATAATGCCGATATATATTTTATGAAACCAAAGGGCACATGAGGTGTGGATGACTGTATGTATATTCACCTAAAACAAGAAATCTTCATTTCTTTTAATTCTACTAGATATCAATATCAAACATGGTTACTGTGTTAGCCCCAAAACAACTCTTCACTGGGCCTCTTATTCATTTTTAACAATCAATCTATCTACCTGTCTATCTATATCCCAATTTACATATCTCTCTCTATATATATATCTTCATATATACATACATATATGTCCCTATATATATCCCAATTTATATATATACATATATTTTTTCAAAGTAGCAAGAAGAGAAGATAGATTTGGAATATTCTCCACACAAACGCCAAGTGTTTGAGGTACAGGCTATCCCAATTACACTGATTGATCATGACACATTGTATGATCTATAAATACCTATAAATACGTACAACAGATTTTGAAGTAAATATTGAGAGCTTTTAAAAATGCCACCACAGAGTTGTATTTGATAAGCCCTACTTTACAAAATATTTAAGAAAACAGATCACTTACGCTATGTCTCTCAAGGCAATTGCCAAATATATTTTATATATTTACTCCCTAAACAATACATATTGTTTAATTTCTCTACTAGTTCGTTCAAGGGGTACAGTGTTAGGAAGAAAAACTCTTAATGAAGCAGCAGGACCTACTCAGGGAGGTAAATGTCTTCAATTAGCTGGAGTGTGAAGTGCCAACAAGGTATACCCTGGGGTTTAGTAACACTAGAAAACTACCAATTACTAGTCACTTCAAAGATATATAAAAATAAATTTTAGATACATTCCATTCCCATAACTTTTCGAAAAAAATGAGGAACTTACGATTGCAGAACTCTTCAATATCTGACCACTGACTGTTCTGAAGGCAGATCACTGAGTCCCGCTTGCCAGGAATTTTCATAAAGCTTTCATCACATTTGTACGTTACTATGGTGTCCTCGGGAAAACTTGTACGGCCTTCCAAAGATGGCTGGGCATTAGGTACAGCTGGGGGAGGGCCACAGTCAGCTAGGGAGACAAAAGCAGAACTGAAGGAAATGACTATCAAGGGTCCTCACAGTTGCTGTTTTTAAGACACACGCCCCCTTGAAATGCCACACCTTAAAGAGATGACATGCAAGTTTGCAGCATGGTGTGCTCTACACGGCTGGACTCTGTCGAGAGTGGGCAGCGGTCAGCGGTCTGGCCTCCCACCCTTTTAGACCAGCTTTTTGGGGGTTAAGGCTCTCTTTGAGCCCTCCCTTTCGATTTTCCCAGGCTTGGCCGCTCCGCAAACCCAGCCGGGGCCTCTTTAAACCTTCACGACAACCCCTAAAGCCAAGTCAGCTGGCGGCCGACACAGCAGGAGCCCCAAATGCTGGTGAGCGGCGACAGCCTTAAAGGTACAGGACGGCGGGAACCAAGACCGCGGGCCACGCTCCCCACCTGCCAAGTCCCCGGTCCCTGTGCGTGTCTCGGAAACCGACTTGGACCTCCCACCCAGCCCAGGGGCTTCCCTGGCTGCCGGGCCCCCGGACCCCCACTCACCCCACACGGCCGGCAGGCACAGCAGCAGCAGCAGCAGCAGCCGGGGCAGCTCCCCGGGGAGGGGCAGCGCCGCGGGCACGCTCGGCCGCGCGACAGTCATGGCGCGCGAGGTCAGAGTAAGTACGCGCCGCCGGGACTCCGCCTGGTCGCAGCTACGCCCAGCTGCCTGAGCGAGTGCAGCGAGCAGAAGCAGCGCCTCGCGACTCCGCAATAACAGTTAAATGAGTGCTTTGGGCGGGGCCTGGGCTGGGGCTCTGTGTCACCAAGGGTGGGACAAAAAAGACGGGTGGAGTAGGGATTTGTTGTGGTCAGAGGTAGGGTCAGAGGGCGCTGGCGTCATACGCCTCTGGGAGCCCAAGGCTCGCGGACAGCGGGAAGGGGAAGGAGGAGGAACTCGCTGGCAACCCCCTCTGGGACTCACTCTCTCCACTACTGGGTGGGGCCTGCGGTGACCTGACTTCTGGAAACCTGAATGTCTCCTCGCTGCGTAAACACAAACAGGGTGGAAACGGGAGAGGGGGAGGGGTGCTCAAGTATCGCAGACCTTGCTGCCGGAACGTAAGTTCGTCTAAGCCGAGCATCCCCGCGCTTGAGTGCTGCCAAGCCCAGCTGCACGTGCGGTGGAGTTCGGGGACTGAGACTCGGGGATTGAGACGCGGTGCCCTCCCCGTGTTGTGGGCCTCTACTGCGAGGTCTGTCAAAGGCCAGCACGAGGGTGGGGAAGTAACTAGGGAGCGAGGCCGTTATCTCCTAGAACACTCTCTAATGTGACAACAGAGATCTAGGGAAACAGGTTGAGTAACACAGTAGGGAGTGAACATTGTTCATGCCTTGTTCTGGTGGGAGTCGCTTGCTTCACCCGGGTTCTCCTTGTTTACCAAAGACACCACTTTGGGATTACTCCAGCCTGACTGTAGAGAGAAATTCATCAGTGTGTGTGTGTCTGCCTGGGGGGGGGGGGGGGGGGGGGG
>NW_016807278.1:221299-230980 GCF_001698545.2 Rhinopithecus bieti
GGGGCGGGTGGGATAACAACAAAAACAAACAAACCCCAAAAAACCGAATGGTGGTGGGGTGGATTTTAAGAGGAAGGCTTGTTACAAACCTTTAAGAATAAGTAGCCTGAGGTTTGCAAGACTGGCCACACATTAGAATCATGTGGGGAGCTTACACACACACACACACACACACACACACACACACACATATATATTCATATATTTGTATATATTCATATATATTTATACATATATAATATATGTGCTTTAAGTTCTGGGATACATGTGCAGAACATGCAGGTTTGTTACATAGGTATACACGTGCCATGGTGGTTTGCTGCACCCATTAACCCGTCATCTACATTAGGTATTTCTCCTAATGCCTCCCCTAATCCCCACCCCCCAACAGGCCCCTGTATGTGATGTTCCCCTCCCTGTGTCCGTGTATTCTCATTGTTGAACTCCCACTTATGAGTGAGAACATGCAGTGTTTGGTTTTCTGTTCCTGTGTTAGTTTGCTGAGATTGATGGTTTCCAACTTCATCCATGTCCCTACACAGGACATGAACTCATCCTTTTTTATGGCTGCATAGTATTCTATGGTGTATATGTGCCACATTTTCTTTATCCAGTTTATCATTGATGGGCATATGGGTTGGTTCCAATCCAGAGGCCCAAACTACAGCTTAGACAAATTAAATCAGCATCTTTGGGGATGGCACTGGGTATCAGGATTACTTAAAAGTGCCTCACTGTGCAGCCAGGTTTGAGAACCACAGACCTATATGGTACTGGTCAGAGTAAAGATCTATCCAGCCTAGGACCACCCCTGTCAAAAACAGAAAGGATATAGATGGCAAGGTGGATTGCCCTTCTTCATAGAGAATAGCCTCAACAACATGCTTCCCTTTAATAATTTGTCTGGGTCTGGCTAGCAGAGTCCTAGGCTAGATTCCTTTTCCCTTAAAAGCCTTGCCTGGTTAAGTGAAATTCCCTACTTGGAATTATACTTTGGTCCATGGACCAGCTGTGGGGGTATTTGTTATATCCTATCTTGATATTCTTTCCTGAAGGTTTTCTGATAGCTCTTTACTGGTTGGTATGAGCTTTATAAGGAGGAAAACAATTTTCAATCATAGCATTTTCTTTGACCCATACTTACTGTATAGAACCAAACCCTTTGTTGCCCATTGCTGGAACCAATTCTACAGTGATTCCAAGCAAGGGACTACTGTTGGATTTCATTGAAACCTAACAATACTCAAACATTGTGGAGTTTAGAAGTTAGGGTGGGGGGCTTTTAAAACCATCTAGTGTTATCCTCATATTTGATGTTAAAATACCTTACTTTTACTCCCATATTGGATATAAAAACACAAGGTATGTCAGGGCCTGGCAGTGTTTAGAAGTGGCACCAGGTCTTCATTTATTCCCCCTAATAACCTCCAATAACCTTAACTGCCACTCCCTTCTGTCGTGCCATTATACATAGGTAATCTTCATTCCTGCTTGGGCTCACAGAATTGGTGTGAAAGGCAAGGTAGCATTGTGAAAAAGACAGGTGCAAGCAAGACCAGTTATGCAGCTGCCAGAAGACTTAACATTGAAGTCTATTAAAGCTCTCTACGTGTTTATTATGTGAATGTCATAGCTTTATATGCAGAGAAAACAATGAGCTCTGCAAAGTGTCAAAAATATTATCTATCACACAACTTAGTGACACTAAATGTCCTAAGCATTCACCTTCCAGAATACTTAGTTATTGGCAATAACTGTTTTTAAAAGGAAATTTTGGCCAGGCGTGGTGGCTCACGCCTGGAATCTCAGCACTTTGGAAGGCCAAGGCGGAGAATCACCTGAGGTCAGGAGTTCGAGACTAGCCTGGCCAACATGGTGAAACCCCGTCTCTACTAAAAATACAAAAATTGGCTGGGCATGGTGGCATGCGCCTGTAATCCCAGCTGCTCAGGAGGCTGAGGCGGGAGAATTACTTGAACCTGGGGGGCGGAGGTTGCAATGAGTCAAGATTGCGCCATTGCACTCCAGCCTGGGGAATGAGAGCAAAACTCCGTCTCAAAAAAAAAAAAAAAGGAAATTTTATGAACAATTACTGGATGGAGTCCTAAGTAATAGTTAACAACCACCCAAATGTCAACATTCTGGGGGGAAGGAAACAAAGAAATCCACTATGTATTTACTCAACTTAGAAAAGAGATCTATGATAAAATCTAAGCATTCCTCAGAAAAAGCAAATATGTGAATTTATAACTTACTAAAGATTATTTTAAATAAATGGCCTCATTTGTTGTGTTCCAGTTGCTTTATACACATTATACCATTTCATCAGCACAACTTAATGAAGTGAAGATAACTATCCATATTTTGCAGACAAGGAAACAGGCTGAGAGGCTGTTTACCAAAGTCCATGCAGTAACTAGCGACTAGGTCAGAATCTAAACCTAGTTTGATTTCAAAACCTATACATCTGTCCTACCATACTGCATTCTTTTTACTGGAATCAGCAAAAGTTTCTTGTGTACAGAGGACAATGAATCAGGTTCTTGGGAAGGTGATTTGGGAACCCAGGGGCTCATGATAGGAGCAGTAGTTCCGAGGCTTCATACTTATCTACCAGAAACTAGCTATGTGTCCTCGGCTGAGTCACTGCACGTCTCAAGGGCTTATTTCCGCATTGATTAAAAAGCGTTTGGCACTAAAATAGTCTCTATAGAGCTTCCAATCCAAAACAAGCTTATGTAATTAGGCCAAAATACAAAGAAAATAGGTTTATGATTTTGACAGAGCAAGGGACCATGGCTCTTACTCTTGTTCCAGGAACCATACAATGACTAAATCAAAGACTGTTTAATAAACTTCCCTAGCACACAGAAGCCCACTAAGTGTCAATACTTGTGTTTGAGAATCTATAATCTAGTAGGGAGGTTTTCCATGATAAATGCTTTACAAATATCACAACCAAAGTGGTATGGGGCTTCAGAAAGGAGAGAAGGGAGTGTGGTGATTGGGGTGGGGAGGTTAAAGGCCCAGTGATTCAACTAAATATGACAAGTGTCAATGCAATAGGGCAAAAATAGGAAAAGAGATATGAACAAATGTTTGGGGTCAGGAAAAGGCCTGTTGATTCCAAGAGTAGTAAGGAGTTTAGTTTACGGAGAGTATGGAGAACTTAATTGAGGCAATGGAAGAAGAGGGTGAGAGAGGCTGGAAAGAGATTTGAGGGAGCCTTAAAGGCAAGGCCTGTGCCTTTTACACCATTCAGAAGCATTAAAGAACTGTTGACAGCTGTAAGGAGGAAGCACCTGGGTAATTTGGAATTTGCATCTAAGATGCTGGAATGAGAATGACTGTGTAAGGTAAGATCCAGTTTAGCTAACTACAACAGTTCAGGTGTTTAGGATTAGAGAACAAAAATGTCTTTTAGTTTTAAAATAATACATCTATATTAAGGAGTCCCAGTCCTGTTGCTCTATAAAACTCCTGACACAATTATAGACTTTTGAATTTCCATTCCTGCTCTGACCAAACAAGTTTCAAAGTAATAACCCACAGAATTTGGCAACTGACTCAATAAGGAGCAGTGGGGAAAAAGATGTTACAGATGACTCGGAAGTTTGGAGTTTGTGAGATTAGCAGCCCTATTTAAAAGAACTATCCATTCCAGAGCCAGGAGGTAATATAGGGAAAGAACAACAAATTCAGCTTTACACTTGTTGAATTTTAAATGCCTTGGCAGAGTGTCTACATGGAAACGTCCAGCATGCGATTGAAATGGAGGCAAGATGGAGATGGAGTGGGTGGAGACGTGACTGCAGGCAAGGGAGGATATGGAAATACAAACAGAGAAGCCCAAGGTGTGAGACTTGAGGAGCCCCACGTTAGAAGGTACAAATGACAGAGAAAGGGAAAGGAGAAGGTAGTAGAAAGGAAAGAGAATCATGCAATTTCCTGAAAGCCAAGGGATACAAAACTGTGAGCTAATATTATCACCCTCATTGCAAGTGAACCAGCTGGTGTTTAGGGAAGTTAAGAAACTAGCCCCAAACCACATGGCTTGTTGGCGGTAGAACTAGTGCTTAGGATCTTAACGGCTCTGTTAGACTGGCCAGGCATCATTCTTCCAGGAAATCTCCCTTGCCATGACATCATGCGTGGTACCTTCCTCTATGCTACCAAAGTATGTAATGTGCCTATCTGTGCCTCACATCTAAGGAACCAGTCTATTTCATATTTACATTCTAACTCAGCCTAAGTACATTCCCAACTTAACTTAAAGTAGCCAATGGGCCGGGGCAGGGTGGGGTTGGAGGGAACTTTATATTGAGGCATTTTTGTCATGCAGCTGCAAATACAGGTAATTCTGCTTCACAGAATAAGGGTATTTTTTAATAAATGAAAACAAATGAGTAGACTCTCCTGTTTCTTATACATGAGTTCTTTTCTCCAGGAATTCACTAATCAAGGTATCAGTGTATTGCAGCAGACATAGTAGTTTTCCTTTTCACTAGGTGCAGGTTCAGCAGGACCTAGGAAAACGTGGTCTAATTCCATGTGACATGTTCACCTATGTAATGGCATCCTGCCCTACAGCTGACTTCCCTGTGTGTGTGAGAACAGGCTCAGCAGCCAGGGGGAAAAGCAATGCTTGACTTATGTGAGCAAATATTTATTTGCCAAGACCTAACTTCCTGAGACAACAGTGAATTTTTGCTACCTCCACTTTGGAGGTAGTGGCAGGAACAAGGAAATGTGTGTGTGCACACACATGTGAGACTATGTGTTCGTGTGTGAACTTCAAACACAAATCTTAGGTTTTGCAATAGTAACATTATTTATAGGAGCAATTGGGAAGGTTAGGAATCTTGTGGCCTTTAGCTGCATGACTCCTGAGCCACAATTTTTAATCTTGTGGCTAGTTTGTTCATTGTAGTGTGTGTGTGCAAGAATGTGAGAGTGTGTTTGCATGTGAGTGTACATATATGAGTGTGTAAGCATGTGTGTGCATGTGTGAATGTGTGTGAGCATGTGTGTGTACGAATGTGTGAGCATGTGAGAGTGTGTGTGCATGTATGAATGTGTGTGAGCATGTGAGAGTGTGTGTACATGTGAGAGTGTGGTCCAGCACCCAACTGCTCTGAAACACAAATTTCTCACTTATAAAACAGGTGTAATGATATTACCTCATCGGGGTTTTGTGAGGAATACAGGAAATAGTGTATGTAAAGCATTTGGTCCATTGCTTGGCACACAGTACTCAATAAATATTAGCAATAATGAATGATCATGGGTGACATGAATGAATGTTTCCTATAATAAGACTTGGCCACTTTTCATGAAATCCATAAAAATAGTCATGTCATGACATACAGTTTTAAAATTCTGTAAAAGCAATAGAAAATTCTCATATATTAGCAATGTGGAGATCATTGAGTTGTTTTCCTTATTCTTTCCCCACCCAGTAGTATTTTTCCTGTAGCAAAGATTAGGTCATTTACCAAGATTCAGAATTGTTTAAACATTGGATTCTTTACCTCCAATGTAGTCCCATCTGCAGTTTGTTTCCCTTGATTTATCAGCTTGCAAGTTAAGAAGCAGATTTGCAATTTAAGCGTATTAGAATTGCACAAGGGTAAGGAGGGAAGAAAAAAGAAATTCACATTGAAGGGACCACCTTCCACTGATACTCTCACTTTGAGACTTAACCTTGGTTAACCATCCAGCAATGCCATGGGTAAACTATTATTGCTTCCAGTTGCACACGTTGGGACAGGTTCAGAGGGGAAAATGATTGGATAAAACAATACAGATGGCAAAGCCAAGCAAAATTTGAACCAGGTCTGGGGAGATTTAAAATTATGTTCCATCCACTCTACATGTTACCTTTTATTTGTTGGTGCGTAATGAAGACTAAAGGGTTCATCAATCTTAAAGTGTTCATCGGTGAGTATTTTCCTAGCACTGTTCTTTCAGATGTCTTTCAGATGTCAAAAATCCATTTACCTAAATGACAATCATTTCTCTTGGATAAATTTTACTTTTTCACATAGCCACATGTTCTGCTATGAAGAAGGTAATTGACTTCAGAAAACAATAATTGCAGGTTTTATTGAAAACACTTCTGTTTTCTCAATGCCCCCATCTGATACCACCTCCTCTACTACTTCTGTGACATACTTTCCCCCTTATGTTTCCAAAGCACGTGGCCTCATTTTGATGTCACTTAGTCCATTCAGCCCAAAGGTCTATAATAATTATGTCAGGGTTTGTTTGTGTGTGTCAGGGTTTGCATGGAAAAGAACCAATTTGGAAAATACTTCAGTAACTTCTTACATAACAGACACTTACCGTATGACCTTTATATTTCCAAGTATGGACCCAGGGAAAATAAAAATGTCTACAAAGATTTGTACATAAATGTTTATAGCAGCTTTATTTCAACAGCTACAAGCTGGAAACAATTCATAAATAGCTGAATGGTTAAATAAATTGTGGCACTTCCATACAATGAAAACTACTTCACATTAGAAAGGAACAAATTAATGATACACACAAGAGGGATGAATTTCAAAAACTTGCTGAGCAGAGGAAACTAGGCACGTAGAGTGGATATTATATGATATCATTTATATGAAGTTCCAGAACAAGCAAAATCAACTTATGATGATAGAAATCAAAGTAATGACTGTCTGGAGTGGGGAGTGCAAGAGGGTAGGAGAATTTACTGCAAAATGGCAAAAGGGAACATTTGGGGGAAAATGTTCTATGTATTTATTGGTGTAGTGGTTACATGGTGTATACATTTGTGAAGACTCATGAAACTGGATAATTTGAATGTTTCCATTTGTTTTATGTAAATTAAACCTCGATGAAGTTGATTAAAAATCATAAAGTAGAATCAAAGGTTTCAGATGTGGAGTTGGTGGGCTTTGGCAACAGTGAATCAACTGGGTTATGTGTCAAGAATAGCACAACCAAATACACCTTTTCTGGTTTTGCCCCCTAATTTTGTCAGTCAGTTTGAAATAGTGTTAACTATGGATGTGAAATAATTTGAGCCCATAAAGAACAACATTGATGGCCTTTGCTGACTTGCAAAACACTGAGTTGTTATATATATGAGAAAATTGGCAAAATCACAAAACAATTGTAAGCATATTGCATTAACCATTTTTTGTGGATAGTATAACTTTGGTTGTTTACTATATTCTGAGAGGCACAGTGTTGAATCAGAATGCTCGCCAATTACCAAGCCATCCACAGGAACTTCTGATAGAATTTCCCATGAAAGGAGAATCAAGGAGATTCTGTTCTCCATACTGTTTGATCCCAGCCTGTTCTCACTGCTCCATCTGAAGAGCTAGTGATAGGTTCTCAGAGCTAATGGGGTAATTTTATGGATCTTTTCCACATCACCTCTCACCTGCTCAATGAATCCTCACTAAATCTTGTGCCAGGATAATATGGCAGACAGAAATAATGACAGCAACAATTTAGATGAATGTAGGACTTATCATCTCTGGGGTGTTTTTCACTAATATCTCACTTAATCCTCAGATCCACTCTAAAAAGCAGATCCCTGCAAGCACCGTATTTTTAAGGGTGTTATATATTTGATCTGCTCACTCCAAGCACCAGATTTTTACTTTGTCAGTGGGTAATGTAACTGCCCAACAGATTCTTCTTGGCCACTGTCCAGATGGAGCTGATTTATCCAGATGGGAATTACAGTAGACAAAGTTTAATACATGCAGAGTTGGCTAAATGGGAGATTGGAGTTTTATTGTTAGTCAAATCAGCCTCCCCAAAAGTTCAGAGGCTAGGGTTTTTAAAAGACAGTTTGGCGGGCAGGGGGCTAGGGAATGGGGAATGGTGATAAGTTGGGTCAGGGATGGAATCACAGGGAGTCCAAGCTGTCCTCTTGCATTAAGTCAGTTCCTGGGTGGGGCCCACAAAACCAGATGAGCCAATTTACCAGTCTGGGTGGCACCAGCTGGTCTATCAGAATACAGGGTCTGAAAAATGCTTCGAACACCAATCTTAGGTTTTACAATAGTAATGTTATCCATCAGAGCAATTGAGGAGGTTAGGAATCTTGTGATCTCTGGTTACATGACTCCATAATTCCTAATCTTGTGGCTAATTTTGTTAGTTTTACAAAGGCAATCTGGCCCCCAAACAAGGGGGTTTGTTTTGGGGAAGGCTGTTATCATCTTTGTTTCGAAGTTAAACCATAAGCTAAATTCCTCTCCAAGTTAGTTCAGCCGGTACCCAGCAATGAACAAGGACAGCTTGGAGGTTAGAACCAAGATAGAGTTGGTTAGGTCAGATTTCCTTCACTGTCATAATTTTCCTATGTCATATTTTTCTCACTGTTACAATTTTTGCAAAGGTGATTTCAGTAATATAACTGGCTCAGATATATCTTTGTAATAATTCTACAGATTCCATTAATTCAGAAATTTAAAAGAATAAGGTACATTAAGAGAATAATTATACCCATGCTTCAGAATTTTACCAGTTAAGTCTATTTTACTAGTTAAAATACATGTAAATAAATTTAAATGCAACATAAAATACATTCAAGTGTAGATGTAACTATAATGTCATTCTATGGCTGGGCACAGTGGCTCATGCCTGTAATCCCAGCACTTTGGGAGGCCAAGGTGGGCAGATTACAAGGTCAGAAGTTTGAGACCAGCCTGGCCAATATGGTGAAACCCCGTCTCTACTAAAAAGACAAAAATTAGCTGGGCATGGTAGTGGGCGCCTGTAGTCCCAGCTACTCAGGTGGCTGAGGCAGGAGAATTACTTTAACCTGGGAGGCAGAGGTTTCAGTGAGTCAAGATTGCACCAGTGCGCTCCAGTCTGGGTGACAGAGTGAGACTCTGTCTCAAAAAATAAAAAAAATAATAAAAACTATAATGTCATTCTGATGTTAATTACTAAACACTAGTTATGCCTGCTTAGATATTTTCTACACTATAGTTACTTCCCATATATCATTATCAGCTGTCCTTCAGGGACAGTGTGGTTAAAAATAATCACGCTGGTGACTCACTAAGGTTTTGCGATTTAACCATTTTATGCCCTCTTAAATAGAAGTTATGTTTAAACTGTTTACTTCTTTCATTCTCCATTGTTTTTCTTAGGATTTCTAGCTAGAAAACTGGCCTGAGGAGGTAATCCACAATACAGAAAATTGATTTTGAGCAAAGAGATACTAGGCTTATGTAAACAGAGAATTTAGAATGTGCTTAAATATCCAACTATACAGGAATGGTTAAAAACCTTTTAGTACATATACACACATTATTTAAATATTATGCAATTATTAGTTATGTATAAATATAAATTTGTAATGGAATATGAAATGCTTTATTAAAGTGTTTAAGCAAGGCCGGGCGCGGTGGCTCACGCCTGTAATCCCAGCACTTTGGGAGGCTGAGGTGGGCGGATCACAAGGTCAGGAGATAGAGACCATCCTGGCTAATACGATGAAACCCTGTCTCTGCTAAAATACAGAAAATTAGCCGGGCGTTGTGGCGGGCGCCTGTAGTCCCAGCTACTGGGGAGGCTGAGGCAGGAGAATGGCGTGAACCTGGGAGGCGGAGTTTGCAGTGAGCCAAGATCACACCACTGCAGTCCAGCCTGGGTGATAGAGCGAGACCCCGTCTCAAAAAA
>NW_016807278.1:231163-233087 GCF_001698545.2 Rhinopithecus bieti
AAAAAAAAAAAAAAAAAAAAGTTTAAGCCAGAAGAAAATTCAATTGTAACTTTGTATTAACATGGAAACAAAGTTATTCAAAGAAAAGACTGAAAAAAGGTTTTTTTAAAATGTTTAAGAAGAAAATTATATCTTCTATATATATTATGATGATCAATTGTAACTGTATTAACATGGAAACAAAGTTATTCATACAAAAGATTGAAAAAATAACAAAACTAAGAGTATTGGAATAAGTTTACTGATTTTTTTCTTTATATATTTTCTCCACATTGAGCATGTTTTATTGTTACATCTAGAAAGCTTTACTTTCATTTTAAAAGAAATCCTGCCAGCCGATTCATAATCATAATAGTTAAGTATTTGATTATGCTGTTTTGTAACTTGTTGAAACTTGGAAACTCATTTTTTCAAAGCAGATACTCTTACTCGAACTTTTTGAAATTTGATTTCCTTTTAATTATATCTAGCCTTTGTAGTTTGAAAAACTTTTCTCCTTGGTAGAAAGATAAAATGCAAATTGTTTCTGTAAGTCCTTGTGGGACTTCTCATCCAGGATTCAGCCAATTCCACTCTCACCCCAGGCTAGTTTGATATTTTGATAAATCTTATCCAGACTGCCACAATAAGCCATTACTTGTTCTCTTCCTGTCAGTTGATTATATGTTCAATGTCCAGATTAACTTCACGTGCTCAGCAATCACTTCCCGTTTTCACAAAATAAAGTCCAAGCTTCTTAGTCTACTCTCAAGGCTATGTATAATTTGATATTAGGCCTTTCCTGCTTTGCTCTCACAGGTTTTATTTCTGGATGAACAAAATGTGCTATCCTCGCCCATCCCTGGCATGCTATGGTTACCACCTCTGCATGTTGATTCACTTACAAGGAATGCCCTCCCCACCCAGCTGGTCCAATTAAATGTTTCCTTGGCTATCAGTCTGAAGGGTTTGCACTCTCTTCTGAGCTCCTAGTGTAATACAGCGATTTCCCCTAAAGTATGCTTGCGTTTGTTTGTGATATCTCTTCCAGGATTATGCTGAACTGCTCCTTAAATCATATAAGGTTGTTTAGCTCTGTTTCTTCTCCCCCTCAATTAGATTATAAAGCAATTTGAGACTCCCAAGCCTTCTGCTTGGATTGGAATCCTACCTCCCTCTCTATATGAGCTCTATGACCTGGACAAGTTACTTTATTTTAGTGTGCCTCAGTTTCCTCATTTATATGATAAAATGGAGATAATAGTGTCTATCATAGAATTAAAAGAGATAATATGTAAAGAACTTGGGACAGTACCTCCTGTACATTTAACACCAATTAAATATGAACTGCCATAACTGTTGTTAACAGTATTTTAATGTAAGGATTATGTTTCATATTTCTTTATATCTTCCACAACACTTGGAAAATTTTACTAGGGACTGATGAGTAAGGATTTATATATTTGTTGACTGTTTTATTAACAAGATTAACTTTTGTTACTAAGACTATCCCAAGCGGGCAAATCTTGGGGACTTTATTAATACTCTATGGTGTATCAACATGGTATTATGTGCTGTGCATTCATTCTTTTTTTTATTTTATTTTTTATTTTTATTATACTTTAAGTTCTAGGGCACATGTGCATAACGTGCAGGTTTGTTACATATGTATACTTGTGCCATGTTGGTGTGCTGCACCCATCAACTCGTCAGCACCCATCAATTCGTCATTTATATCAGGTATAACTCCCAATGCAATCCCTCCCCCCTCCCCCCTCCCCACGATAGGCCCCGGTGTGTGATGTTCCCCTTCCCGAGTCCAAGTGATCTCATTGTTCAGTTCCCACCTATGAGTGAGAACATGTGGTGTTTGGTTTTCTGTTCTTGTGATAGTTTGCTAAGAATGATGGTTTCCAGCTGCATCCATGTCCCTACAAAGGATGTG
>NW_016807278.1:234964-255319 GCF_001698545.2 Rhinopithecus bieti
CTTTATCATTTTTTATTGAGTCTATTTGCTTCTTCTATATTTTCTTCTTTGTTACTTTGGGTACCGGTCTGTCAATTTTGTTGATCTTTTAAAAAAACCAACTCCTGGATTCATTGATTTTTTGGAGGGTTTTTTGTGTCTCTCTCTCCTTCAGTTCTGCTCTGATCTTAGTTATTTCTTGCCTTCTGCTAGCTTTTGAATGTGTTTGCTCTTGCCTCTCTAGTTCTTTTAATTGTGATGTTAGAGTGTCAATTTGAGATCTTTCCAGCTTTCTCTTATGGGCATTTAGTGCTACACATTTCCCTCTACACACTGCTTTAAAGTGTGCATTCATTCTTTTACTAAGCATTCACAATAATTCTTTTCCCACATGGCTTTTATATGTGGTTTTAAAATTTAACTTTAGATTATGTATGTATATGCATGTGCACAGGCAATTTAAAAAGCCAAATAGTATTTTAAGGAAATGAAACAGTAGCTCCCCAACCCAACATCCCTCCAGAAAGTAGAAATATTCAGTAAGTATTATCTGTTGACTTCCTGTTATGAAGATTATAATTTAACTCTCTTAATACTCCCACTTCCCACATCCTTCCAGCATAATTAATTGCGGTTTGAAATTAACATTGTATTTATCGTATTGGTACTATGTAAAAATTGTTAACAAGTTAACATGTAGTGCATTATTAATTTCCTTTTTTGTACCAAATTCCTTATACTTCTTTTAGTTGGTAATTGCCTCCTTTTGTTTTTGTCTCATTTTTTTTAATGTACCTTTTGCTAACTTTGCACAGAACCATACACTTCCTTGAAACATATTCAAAAACTTTAGACAAACTGTGAATCCCACTTTTTTCCTTCTTCTTTTCGGAGTACAAACCTCTTGTAGTTCTTCATTGTCTTTCACCAATCTGGACTTTCTGTTACATCATCCTGAGAACTACCCTGCCTCTTTAGTTATTATTGTTGGATGCCCAGCTTCTTGAATTCTTGTCTTCCTTTTCTTGTATTTCTCCTCATTTTGAATGTGTGTATTCTCCAATAGCTTCCTGCAAAAAAAAAAAAAAGGGGGGGGGCATGGAAGGTAATTTTCTATTTTAGATTTTTTAAATGTTGAAAAGGCTTTATTCTGCCCATAAACTTGATTGATAGTTTGTCTAGGTCTTAAAATCTAAGTTGAAACAATTTTCCTTAGGATTTTGAAGGCATTTCTCCATTGACATCTAATTTCAGAATTACTTTCAGAATATTAATGTCATTCTGATTCTTAATTCTTTATGACTGATCCACTTTTATTCTATTGAAAGTTATGGTTTTGTCTCTGTAAACTTTGAACTCTGAAATTTTAATCACAATGTGCCTTGCGTTAGTCTGTTTCCATTCACTGTGCTGGACCATTCAGTCTAGAAATTTGTGTCTTCCAATTTTGGAAACTATTCTTATATTATTCTTTTGATAATTTTTTTTCAGTATTCTCTTTTTAGAACTCTTATTAGTCAGACTGTTAATCCCAGAGCTCCTATTAGTTATCTAAACCTTGTATCTTTTCTATTTTTGTTTCTCATCTTGTTATATTTTCTTAAAATTTCTCAACTTTTATCCAGTTCTTTTGTTTTTTTTTTTTTTTTTTTTTTTTTTTTTTTTTTTTTGAGACGGAGTCTCGCTCTGCCGCCCAGGCTGGAGTGCGGTGGCGGGATCTCAGCTCACTACAAGCTCCGCCTCCCGGGTTTACGCCATTCTCCTGCCTCAGCCTCCCGAGTAGCTGGGACCACAGGCGCCGCCACCTCGCCTGGCTAGTTTTGTATTTTTTTAGTAGAGACGGGGTTTCACCGTGTTAGCCAGGATGGTCTGGATTTCCTGACCTCGTGATCCGCCCGTCTTGCCCTCCCAAAGTGCTGGGATTACAGGCTTGAGCCACCTATAATATTTGTAATTTCCATGAGTTCTTACTTATTCTCTGAATATTTAACCAGAATTATTTACTCATTTAACATATATAGTATCTTCTTTTATATGTGATGATATTAAATATACAGGATTTTACTTTGTTTTAATGGTGGTTTGTTTTCTTCTTCTGTTTGCATTGTCTGTCTTCCGAGTTTCTTCTTGTCTGTGTTTGTTAGTTTTGTTCTCTTTATTTCATGTTGGAGGCCTCTCAAGCATCTTACGACCAATGACGTTTCCTTCAATATTTACCAATGAGGTTTTAAAAAGCTACTTGTAAACTGTGTGTTTCCTGGTTGGGTTCAGTGTAAGGTTATTGGGTTGGGAACTTGACAGTGTGGGAAACAACCCCATATGTTAGCATCTGAAAGTATTTTCTCTTAGACTCATTCATTTCCCTAAAAAGAAATCCTCTGGAGTCTCACCTGGAGTGGAACAGAGAGGTCTAAGCCTGGCTACCAACATTTTGGGATCTTAGTCTCACCAGGGAGTTACAGGTCTCACCATTCAATGTTTGCCTTTCCTACCCTTCTTCTTTCACTGTCAGTTTTCCTAGAGTTGAGAACTACTCTGGTTTTGATTTTTCCATTTAATGCCCCCTGCCTCCTCTCTGGGTAGGAGAAATGGCGGCAAAAACCTTCTTTGTCAGACAGCACTTTAATTAGAAGCAAAACCATTAGTGCTTTGTGCACACACATTGAGCAGCTGTGATCCTTCAGGACTGGCTGCTCTCGAGAAAGAAAACTCCCTATGGGTCACCACACCCCACGCCACTACTTTATCCATAAGGGAAGCAGTGGTATCAAATGGCCAATGGTCCTAGTTCCTGGAACAAAGTAAAAGCATGATAATAGTCTCCTAAATGCTCTGCATATGAGAAGGGTCCTTCAGGTCTGTCGACTTCATATAGACTTTCAACTGATCCTCCTATTTTCAGTTTAATTCCTCATCTCCAGAGGTTCTTTGTGCCTCCAATTTCTGAGCCTTTCTGGGGTTCTGCAGCATAAACAGACTGGCTACAGGCAGGAAGGTTTTAGCTTTCTATGTTCTACTAAATCAGTAATAATTCAAATACCTTTCTGCATCTCCTCTGCCATTTGTTTTTTTTGTGTGTTTATGCCTTTAAAAAATTATTTTTAATTTTAGTTAAAATGACACTGTCATTTTAGTGGCATTTTGAGAAAGAGTGGAAATAAATATGAATAGTCACATCATTTTTTCGATAGAAGTCACTATATATATATACATATATACACATATACTATGTATCTGTGTTACTGCTTAACCATTTCATGAAATGCTCTCTATTATCATCTTAAGAACAGAGACTCCTTTATCAGCCAGTATGAATTTAGCGTCTGGCTAGGAACTTTGAAAAAACAGGATATGTCAAAACAGAGAACAGAGGTATATGTTGAAAAATCTTCTTTGCGCCTGGGATAGAAATACCTAGCAAATAAGGCAAACTGTGAACCTTCTTTTTCCTCTTAAATGGCTTAAAGAGGGGCTCTTCTTAACCAAAATGCTACCTAAAATGCAACAAAGTACATCAACATTTGTCTTTTGCAAAGCCAATTAACTTGTAATTTATATTTTAAAAAATATTCAGATTTGACTCATGTTTCTTAACAAAATTCCTTGACAAAAAGTGAATTCAAGGCCCAGTGTTTTCTGGAGATAACAATTCACCTGGTAGGACATAGATTTAGACTAATTTTTAATCACGAATTTTATATGTTTTCTATGTTTAATATGTTTAATCACTAATGTTTATCATGCTTCTACTTTGTGCCAGGAACTAGGACCATTGGCTGTTTGATACTGCTGCTTCCCCATGGATTAAGTAGTAGGGTGTGGTAGCCCGTAGGGAGTTTTCTTTCTCAAGAGCAGCCAATCCTGAAGGATCACAGGTGCCCAATGTGCGCACAAAGCACTAATGGTTTTGCTTCTAATTGAAGTGCTGTTTGACAAAGAAGGTTTTCACCATTTCAAATATGTAACTGGAATCTCAGTTTCCAAAAGGTGCTCCCAAGATAAAAAATTTCTGTGGTGATATCAGCTTGTACTTAATGGACAAATCAGATTCTTTGAGAAATGTCAGTAGTTTTAATTTAGCAGCTGAAATCCGAATATGTTTCAGTATTTCTTAGTGAAGTCTTTTCTGATGCGAAGGATCCACAAAGTCCAGTGTAATTTCAGGATAAGCAGATATGGTGTGTGGAGGGTGCAAACTGGCAGTCTGCATGCTGCTTCCAGAACATGACGTGCGTTGATTGTCTAGGCTCCAGCCCTTCCACCTCAGCTGCTTTGCCCTTTACCTAAGATGCGATTTCTTTACATACCCGCCTAACTCATTTTACTTCAGGATGCACATTAACTGTTATCAGCTTCAGCAAGTCTTCCATAACCTTCCCACACACCTTGAACAATATTCTAACATTTAACAAAGATCTATAATTATTTGTTTTTGCCACTAGACCATGGCTTCTCAAGGACAAAGATTAGGAACGGTCATATTACCTCTCTACCAACTAATACAGTGCATGACATATAAGATAGAGTCAATACACCTATGAATGAATGGACAATGAGTGACGCTGCCAAGAACAGAGATTTAGTTTAGTTCCCTTTCCTTTGATTAGCAGTCTTGGCCTAGGGATTATGTACATAACAGCTATCATCTTATGGGCTTATAATAAAATAAATAAAACAATAAAATAACATGTCACTTAGCTATAAATGAATGATTCATGTCTCTTAATCTTTCCTATTGTGAGTCATAGGATCTGGGCATGGTACATAATATGTGCCATCATAATATGAAATATATTGCAGGGCGGTACAAACAAACCATTCTACCAGGCACAGAGAAGAATGACATAGAGCCTAAGACTAACACAAACTCAAGGGACAGAAAATAAGACAAAATATGCAAGCAAGGTAACAAACTGCATGCCATTTACCAGATTACAGTTGATTTTCCATTTAAAATTTAAATTCCATTTAAATTCCATTTAAAATAAAAGAAATGGCTAAAAAATACCAATCCAGCCTTACCAGTTCTGTGGTTTCTATTAGTAAATGAAAACTCTATGCTTTTTCCACTCTGTCAGTTTCAGATTATTTCTCATCTTCCCTCTCGTATAAAGTCTCCCAGCTTCTGTGGAAATCGTTCCACTGAGCAATACTGCCGTTCAACACCTTCTGCTTGCTGTTGGGTACTGACCTCTCTTCAACCCTGCTTTTGACACCCTCAGAGTCTTCCTGTCTGTCCAACATCCACCCATTTTCAGGATGACATCATATCCTTATTTGATACTCTCGTCACTTACTGCCTTGACTTACTAACTTCCATGGACCTCCTCCACATCAGCCAGTCATTCCCATAGACACACCCTGGAACATGTCATTGTCTGGAAATGCTCCAGCTCCAAAAACATTTTTTCAAACGTCAGACTCTCTCAGCATAACTTTTAATCAAATAACTTTCAACCTATCACTCTTTTTCCTCATTGAGATCTTCCAATTCAAAGATTCTTTACTTTGTATCTTCCTCTCAGTTCCTGACTGTCTTCATTTCTTCCTCTCCTGATTGACATTCTATGGCCCATCCCTTCCTCCTTCTTTCCAATGCCCTTGTCTTTCCTATCTTGCTTTTCTGTTGTACCTGCCTGGCAAAATACCAGAGCTAGATGAACCTTACTGTTGCCCATTTCTAAATCTTCAGATAATCTGCTGGAGAAAATAAGACAACCATATGGACACTAAACCATCTTAACTGAACTTGGAACACAGTATATGTTTCTTCATCAACCCTCTGTCCCATCCTCCCCCTCATCTATTTCACACTTTTTTTTGCTTTTCTCAAGTTTCCACCCTTCCTCTCAATACACCTTTCACTGAGCCTCCATTGATTTCCCCTTCTAATTAGCAGATGTAAGGCGAGCATCTGCCTTCCTACAAACATGCTCTTAAAGGCTAATTTCCCTACAAACATGCTCTTAAAGGCTAATTTCCCTAGACTTTTAGGAGAAGGAAAGTTTTGCCTCTCAGGCTTCTGGAAGTTGTTTTTCATGCACTGCCTGTGTCTCCTCTTCTTTCCAAACTCCATCAAGGAAAAGCCTCCCTTACTGCTGGCTGCCTCCTAGAATACCTGGGTACCGCCTCCTCAAAGTCCTACATGGGTTTCAGCAGAGGAGTGAATGTGAGGCAGGCCATATACTTTTTAAAAAAATTTCATACATTTATTCCTTGCAATGGTAACAGGTAAAGCTATCCTGATGCATTAGATTTTTCTGAAGAGTTGGTGGTAGATACTCTATTGTATGAGGGAAATTAAAATGAAAATAAAATAAAACAATAACAAAACACTTGGTTAAATATACTGGTAACCATAGTCCAAGAGAAGATAAGAAAAAAGTCAACTTATTCTCAAGAGGTACCCTCATGAGCAAATCCCATTTAAAAGCATTGGTCCCTTGTCTTACAGAGCTACAGATCAGTCCTACCTTTGGAGAGCTCCTGCTTCTTCAAACCTTTGCAGTGTGAATATCTGTCCCAAGTTAAGGACGCTCCAGTACCCACCTTTGGGGTTTGGTCTGGCCATGGGATCCAGTCTCCAGTCCCCAGGCAATGAATGTGTGGGAGTGATTTGAAGGAACAACTGTCAGGTCCCGGAGGAAGGAGGTCATGTCTATCTTATTCAGTCTCGTAATCTAAAACCCAGCACAAAGCTTGAGAGATAGTAAGATTTCAATAAGCATTTGAGGCAACGAAGAAGGAAGACATAATGAAGACAGTCTCAATGCTGACTTTGCCTAAGTTACGTATTGGGTATGTTTTGTATTTTCTTATGGCAAATGCAGCCAGTCCTTGACTTCATCTCCTTGACTTCATCTCCTTTTCCTTAGCCTCCCATCTAGTTCCTTTGGAGTTCAAGTGACCCTCCTACAAATGTCCATTTATTCTTGGCCCTGAAGTTCTTGGACCACCTATGACTAGCAGAATAATTGTGGACTCTGCTATCTATCAATCATCCTTGCAGAGCGCTATATTCCTGACATTTACTCCCAACCCTACACTTAATAGTAAATTAATATATAGCTGAGCAACAGGAAACAAATTAATGTTTACATTCCCCTATAATTTATGAGTACTACTCCCTCCCTGGTAGCATACAAATACATCATTAAAGAAGCTTAACATTTTGAGAGGCAGCAATTCTTTTCCATATCTAACTAATGGATAAACTAAGGGAATGGAGAAAAGGGTGTCAGTAACAGCATTATACATGATAATAGAGCCCATAGCTTTTGACTCCCAAATGTCTGCTCTAACTATAAGACCAGAAACTCCCACTGTGACCTACTAGAACCTGTGCAAAATAAACAAACAACGTTTTAGCTCAGAGGAACTAGCTGAGCTATGTCTGTGTAAGACAGAGACACAGAGAATCATCTGCTTTGAAGAGAGATTTTTTTTTTTCAGAATCCTCCATTTTCTAATTATTTTCAATATCTCCATTTTCTAATTATTTGGCTCTTAGACCACAGTTTGCCTGAAGTTTCCACTTTTTCTCTGTCTTAAAAACTATTTTTGGTCTCAGTTCCACATGTGGTTCTGTGTGTGTTTGCTATGTGTTATAATAATTGATATGACACCGTTTTCACATTGTTGGTATGGGAGAATTTTTAAATTTCCTATATAAATATGTAAAGTTAACATAGAATTTGTGCATGCTATTATAAAATTATTATTGGATTTATTGGGAAGCACACTGACTCTCATAACTTGATCCAAGGATTTTCCTGGGCCAGCATGACAGGTCTTATACTGGGTTTTATAGTCAGTCCCTCAATTGTTATCAGTCTAAACTAGTGGTTTCCAACCCAGTATTACAACTCATTTTGAACATCAAAACCTGGATCCTTGTAAAATAGTAGTTTTGCTTTTTAGCGCCCTTTGATTAAAAAATATACAATGACAAAAAGCTAACACAGATTCAGAAATACAGTACTTCTAAATGTATTCTGCTTATTAATCAAAATAGCATTCATATACTTTCATAAGTATTAGTCTATTAATTTGTCCTACAGAAATTTGTTTAACCAAGCATGAAAATTCCTAGACTTCTTAAAATTCCTGCAACCCCTCGCTGGGACTCAAGGTTGCCCTCTTCTTTTCTTTTTCTTTCAGTCTTCATTTACCTCCAAGATATTGCCAGTCACCTTCATGCAGACTACAAAATCACATTCTCCTTTACTTCTTTCAATTGCACTTTCATCCTCATGAAACTTCCCATGCCCATTCTTCAGTATGTTCTTTTTAATTCAACAAGTTCAGATTTAACAAATTGAGCCCCTATTATGCGTCAAGTACTATGCTAGACACATCTATGCATAATTTCATTTAACCTCACAATAATTCTTCACAGTAACACTTTGAGGATGTTATTATATCACAGCTTTAGAGAGGAGGAAATTAATGACTTGGTCAGGTTGCAAAGTTTGTAAGTAAAGGAACCTGAATCCCGAACACTACCTTGGAGGCCTCTAGTATTTCTATGGCACAGAATCTGCTATTGTTTGTCATAGTACTCTCAACACCTATGTGAATCACATATCAATGTAGTAGCTCTTCTGTACCAATTTCTAGTCTAGGTGCCAGATGAGAGCAATAAGATCAAGTTCCACACATCAAGGTTCTTATAATCTAATAAATATGATGAAGTTGTAGATTTTTAACCCATTTCCCATTTGCCCTGAGAGTACTCGTCTCTAATCCTTATGTCATATACATTTCTGTTGCGTTAGGATTAGAGACAAGTTCTATTTAGAAATAACTTCAAGAACAGTTTTTATATTTTATTTTCATATTGAAAATCAGTCAGATTTGCTTCAGCCTCAAAGAGCATGTTTATGTGAAATTAAATGAGCACAGCAGCAAGATGCAGTGTTTTTTTTCTAAACAGGAAATGAGTTAAAAAGATGATTGGGCACATATAAAAGCAACCTGTTAGTGCAAATGTAATTTATCTAACATTCTAAACAGTCAAGTATAGTTCTCTCTTATTCACATAATAGGGATTTACTATATATAACCAGATTCATAGAATAAAAGCATGCAGAATCAAATTGTAGAGATGCTATAGTTATTTCAAATTCAGCACCTGCTAACATTTTGCCAGGAATATGTGGCCTCTGTGGAAGTCCTTGTAACCAGGTAAACACCACATTGCCATGGCATTGTCTCTTGGAACAAAATAAGGTCCCAGTGTCTTCAGGGAGCAGAGGCCACTTTGGACTTCAGATCAAATTGGAGTCTAAAGAAGTCAACCGTGAAGCACACCAGAGGCATATATGCACTTATGTGCCCACAAATAGAAATATGTGGCTTCCATGGTTAGTATTCTACATGTGTCATTTGCTCTTCTGCTAAGGTGTCTATTTTGTCTTTTGAAAGAAGAGTGGAACTCTGAGAGTAAATATTTATCTTGGAAAGCATGTTTGGCTTTTTGTAATAATGGAGGAAACAACTCAAAAGAAATGAAGTAAGTCTAAGAGGTGGAAAGCTGTGGTTTTTCTGGCATGAGGAAAGGCTTAAGTATGGAAGAGTTTCAACCGATCAAGCAGCAGTAATTATGCAGGAACTGGGTGCAGTTTCAACAATGAAAGTACTTACTTGTGAAGACGGAAATCATTATTAAGGCCTGAGCATGTTTGAGCAAACATTGCCAAAGCTGTTCTATTAACATTTGAAGCTTGTATTAAAACGCTGCCAGTAGAAAAGGAAGGAGGGCATTTCTGTCCAGCTGGGATTTTCATTTTGAGGTTCTCTTATGTCCCAACACTTCCCAGTCTAGCACAAAGTCCTGAGCTGAGAATCAAGAAACGTGAGTTCTGGTATCAGATCTCACATTAACTAGTAGGCTTACTTTAGGAAAGCCAAAGAATAATAGAATTGCAGCCTTAAAAGAAACTTTAACATTTTCTTAATCCTGTCATTTCATTTTATAGCAGCTGTAATGGAGCTGAAACCCATCTGTGCTTTGCTTTTTCCAGTTCGTTGAATGCCTTGATTACTTCCCCTGCCTCTATTACAGAATTGTAGTGAGGTCCAAATGAAACAGGAAGTTTGACTGCATGTTCTCACTTATAAGTGGGAGCTGAACAATGAGAATACATGGACACAGGGAGGGGAATAACACACACTGGTGCTTGGGGGCAAGAGCGGCAATGGGGAGAGAGCATCAGGAAAAAGAGCTAATGCATGCTGGGCATAATACCTAGGGGATGGGTTGATAGGTGCAACAAACCACCATGGCACACGTTTACCTATGTAACAAACCTGCATATCCTGCACATGTATCCCAGAACTTAACATAAAAAGAAAGAGGAAGTTTGAGAGTGTCTCACTCTCATAACCTCTTTCTTCACTAAATTGCTTTGCTATTCAATGTTAGTCCTATTGTTTCAGGTTTTTTGTTTTGTTTTTTAATTGTCTAGGCTTGTTTGTTACACTGCATTTGCATACCTTTTGGTCTCACCTTGATTTTGAAGGCAAGGACCTATACTAAGTTGAAAATAAAAAGCACAAAACATACATCTGTAGAGCATTTGGTAACAACTGAACTTGACTATATGGTTACTACACACCAAGTACTAGGCTATTGTGTATAACAATCCTTAGAAGTTGATAGCATTGATCCACCTAAGGAAGCTGAGGGCCAGAGAGGTTGAGGAGCTGCCCAAGAACACACAATTGGGAAGCAGTGGAGTAGGGACCAGACTCATATTTCTCTGGCACCAAAGCCTTTACTTTTCCGTGCAAACATGCTTGTTTAAGTTAAAATGATTTTGAAATGTTAGACATAACTATTACAACTATTGCATTTCCCCGAGGGACCTAGGAGATGAGTGCAGGAAAAATCAGGAGAAAGCAAAGAAAGAGAGAGCCTTTTGATATTATTAAAACCAACTGTGAGAGAACTGGAAAACTACCCTATATCTCATAGTCCCAGGGTACTGCACAGGAAATTTCATTCAACCTTATCTTCTACTCCTTTCTTTAGCCTTGTTACTGGCCTAAATTATGTTCTCTAGCCTTTTTCTTCATATCCAAATAAGGCATGGATTTGTAAATTACTAAATCCCTTAAATTTTATCACCATTCATGTATCTTCCATTTTATATTCTTCAAATCCTCTTACCTCTTCTGTCCCTCTCTGGCGAGCAGTACCAACGAGCTCCAACAGGAGACTGGCCCTCCAGGCTTGATTCCATAATGAGTGGAAAGCTACAAGCCATGCCCTCAGGGAGCACTCAAATCCTGCTCTCTGTAGTTTCTACACTTTCACTAGGCACTGGCCACCCAGGATACTTGGCATTAAAAACAGTTGTGGTTTTAAATGGCAAATCCTCCAGGAAAAGACTGTGTTTATACCTTTCTCAGCTTTTTCTACAATATTTAGCTCCTTTTAGTGGTTACTCTTTCAATTGCCCCTTTTAGAAAAGGTAGAATCCATCTGAACAAAAACTCTACAGAATATATTCTGAATAGGTGAACTATGAACCCCCTATGCTTTTGACTCATTTAATACTTATCAGTTGTCTACTATGTGCAAAGCTATGCGTAGTGAACTTGGCACTCACACCAATTCCGATTCCCAAATAGACTGTCAGAGAACTACAACATCACCTATATCTGGACTTTCCCAAACTTCCCTTTCTCCACTCGCTACTTTCTTTTTCTTTTCATCTATGTCCTACACAAATACTGACCACTTTTTAAATCTGTTGGACAGAAAAGCAATCAAAGTTTTGTCATAGAGAGGTCTGAAGATATATGACTTATGCTGGAGTATTTTTCACATAATGATATAAATATAGCCATATTTATAGGCTATAATTAAATCCTATTGCATTGACTATAGTTTTCCTAAGAGAGCTAATATTTATGCTTTTACAAAATCAATTTAAAAATTAATCGTATAAACATTAAGATACATTTTGTGTGAATATTTTAATAATTTTGTTTGGAACTCATCCCTGACCAATTCTCATTTATCCAGCCACAAAAATCTTGACTATTCAGCCTTTGATGAAAATCAGGATGTTGGATCGGCATGTGGCAAGCCAGCTACTTCCCATGCCCCTTACCAAAAAGAAAAACAGTCGGGTGCGCTGGCTTACGCCTGTAATCCCAGCACTTTGGGAGACCGAGGCAGCCGGATCATGAGGTCAGCAGATCGAGACCCCATTCTGGCTAACACGGTGAAACCCCGTCTCTACTAAAAATACAAAAAATTAGCCGGGCGTGGTGGCGAACGCCTGTAGTACCAGCTACTCGGTAGGTTGAGGCAGGAGAATGGCGTGAACCCGGGAGGCGGAGCTTGCAGTGAGCCGAGATTGCGCCACTGCACTCCAGCCTGGGCGACAGAGTGAGACTCTGTCTCAAGAAAAAAAAAAGAAAAGAAAAACAAAACATGTTTTAATGTAGGTGTGCTTAGATACACTTACATCATCTCTCTCAAGTTCAAAGTTCCACAAATCTCTAGTGCCGAGGCAAAATGCCACCAGTCTCTTTGCTAAAACATAACAAGAGTCACCTTTGCTCCAGTTCCCAACAAGTTCCTTATTTCTGTCTGAGACCACCTTAGCCTGGACTTTATTGTCCGTATCACTATCAGCATTTGAAGCAGGCAAAATCATTCAACAAGTCTCTAGGAAGTTCCAAACTTTCCCACATTTTTCTGTCTTCTTCTAAGCCCTCCAAACTATTCCAACCTCTGCCTATTACCCAGTTCCAAAGTTGCTTCCACATTTTTGAGTATCTACAGCAGCACCCCACTCTACCAGTACCAATTTACTGTATTAGTCTGTTTTCACACTGCTGATAAAGACATACCCAAGACTGGGCAATTTACAAGAGAAAGAGGTTTAATGGACTTACAGTTCCTTGTGGCTGGGGAGGCCTCACAATCATGGCAGCAGGTGAAAGGAACATCTCACATAGCAGCGGACAAGAGAAGAAAGCCTGTGCAAGGAAACTCCCCTTTTTAAAACCATGAGATCTCATGAGACTTGTTCACTATCCTGAGAACAGCATGGTAAAGACCTGCCCCATAATTCAATTACCTCCTACTGGGTCCCTCCCACAAAACATGGGAATTCAAGATGAGATTTGGGTGAGGACACAGCCAAGCCATATCAACTAGTGCCTCTTTTTACTTCCAGTGATCTAGAGATGTTAACTATGTTAGTTGCTAACCACATGTAGCTATTTAAACTTATTTTAAAATTAAGAAAAATTAAACAAAATTTAAAATATAGTTTCTCAGTTGCTCTGGCCATGTTTCAGTTTCTCAATGACTCATGTGGTTAGTGACTACTATGTAGGACAGAGCACATATATGTCATTCCATCATTGCAGAGTTCTACCGGACAGTGCTGGTCCAGTGTCAGGGATTACGTAAGCTCAAGAAAATTGTGAGATAGTTACATAGGCTCAAGAAAATTGATTGTGCAGTTGACCAGGATTTAGGAATGTTGTAATTATATGTTAAGACCCAATTTTCTAGGGATGAGAGAAGTGAAGTGGCTCTCCTGCTTTCTAGGGTATACTCTTTGAACATCAACTATTTACAGAACATCTTCTATAAAAAATGATCTAGAATAAAGGCAAAGAAAAGGGAAATCTTGAACATCAATGTGTAAATCTGTGAAGGTGTTTTAGTTATAGACAGCATAATCATATGTCCCAATTTACCTGGGTGGTCCCAGTTTGCACCAGTTTTCTTTGCATAATTATTAAGAGTCCTCTTTTTCATTCTCAAAGTGTTCTAGACGGATAATAAATTATATGGTCACAGTACTTATGGTCTAATTTCCTCCTTCCTCGTTGAAGCTATGTAGATAAGCAAAACAAAAGCCTTCTAAATGATGATTTCCATCTAATAACCAGCTTTGCCTAACTCACATTCAGGGGTATGTGGTCACAGACTGTGAAATTGTTCCCCACATGTAGCGAGCCAACTTACTGTAGCAGAGTTCCAGCCAACATACTTGGACTTCTGTTTTTCTCTTTCCTAAGGATGAACTATCAGAGGCAACACTGTTTTACTACAGCATAGAAATATACGAATGACTTAGGGAGAAATAAACTACATCAAATGCTTGCATGTATGTATTTCCTGCATTAACAGGTTTTCATGACTTAATGAGGAAAGAGGGTGTTGACCTTGAAAGAAACACAGAAACAAATATTTAGTGGAAAAAGAACTGATCTGGAAGACAAAATATGTGAGCTTCTTGCTAGTTTAGCCATCATGTGAACTTGGATTTCCCCTTTTTATGTCTTGTCCTTCTACACTTCAGTTTTCTAGAGGGAAAGGTGTGATATACATTTAAAGCATTCTTCACTTGAGCTCATTAGAACTTGTGAATTTTCAGCTCCTTAAATGTACCAGTTCCTGGCCTTTGCATATGCATTGTTTTTCATTCTTCAGGACTTAGTATGAGTATCATCAGTTCTTCATGGGTGTCTTCTCTGATCCCCTGAATTAGGTCAAGTGACCCCATGATGTTTATACCTTCTCATCAAAGCACTGAGCTTTGGTTTCCTATTTACTTGTCCAAATTCTTCACAAGAGTTTAAGTTCGGTGAGAATAAAAGCCATGTCTACTTAATTCGCTTTATATGCCCAGTTCTACAGAATCCACATAGTTGATGCTCAGTTTTATTAATAAATGAATAAGCAAGCCTGTGTGCAAGCCTTTGTATCCAAGAATATGGAGCCAAGTAAAGCCTGATTCTTATCCTGACAGAGCACACAAAGTAAGGCCGAACTAGAATGTCTGTAATACAAGACAAAGTAAGTTTCATCGAAGAGGTACAAAAGATGCTGTAGGAATTTAAGGATAAATGACAGCCCATCAGAGATAAGAAAAGGCTTCTGAAGAGATGGAGCATTTGAAATCAGCCTTAAAGAAAAGCTAGAACTTCAATAGGCAGAGATTGCTACTATGCAGTTAACATTCAATTTATTGTCAACCTACTATGTATAGGAATTGTTTTAGGCACTAAGTTAGTAATAAGAAGACAAGACATGGTTCCTGCCTTAGAACAGTCAGTGATCTAACTGGGAAATATATAGATGTACAAAAATCTATGGTATAAGACAAAATATATTTTCTGCTAAAGTTGACAGTGTAACCAGTGTGCTTTTGGAGCTCAAAGGAGGAAGGGTGGAGGGTGGAAACAGACAGGAGGTATCAATTTTGACTGGGTTGTCTTTTCCACTAGGGTGGAGAACATTAGAGTAAAGCTCTGCAGTTGCGGATTTTAATGAACCTCTTGGAACTTGCCTTTGTTTATCTTGTTGCTTGGCAACTCTCAGTCTGGCTCCTGAGATGGTCACCACTGGGAACAATTTTTTTAAAGGTTAAACTTTAAATCTCCCATTTACACATAGACCACACGTGTAAAAATTGTCTCCATTCAATTGCCTATTTGGGCAATGACCTTGGCCATGGGAAGAGCATGTCACCCAAATTTTACCTTACCTTTATGTTTGCTGTACTCTCATGGGGGTAATCACTGGACTCTTAACTCCAGTAACTCCCAGGGACATTTTGAGCTGGCTTCTTCCAAAGGGATCTATGACCAGTTAGACTGTGCTTCGAGTGAGACCTATTTATTTCCCTTTTCTCTCTTGGACCCTCACTTTGGGAATTACAAGCTGCACTTCTTTGCAGAAGTGCATACCCCGTGGTACATATGCTAAATGGATTCCCTACTCCAGCTGGCTGCCTCAGTCCTTGGGATCCTCAGACGTTGCTCAGCAGCAGCCTGAGGGGAAGATTTAAGGGCAAGAGGAGCAGTTTTTGTCTTTGATTAACCCGAGGCTAATGCATGGATTTAAACTCTTACCACTGGCTCAGATGCACCATATGTGTGTGTGAGTGTCCAGGGAAGATTGGTGTATCGATTTCAAATGCAACTGCCCACATCACAACGTTGAGCTTTCTTTGACTCATTAGCATGATCACATTTCATTAATAATCTCTGATACAGATCACTGAAAGGTATCATGCTGGTGTTAACTAGCAGCTTCTAAAAATCTTTAGGATACTTCAAGGCCCACAAACTGTTTGTTTTTTTATAGAATATTTCCCCAAAATATTCCTGGAAAAAATGGGAAATTCATTAGTGAACTTATTTTTTCTTGAGAGAAGAGGGCTTTAACGAGAAAGGACATTGTTAAATTATCTGTTGATCTAGAAATACAGAATGGCATAATATAGTTTAAGGGTAAAGTCTTACCTCCTCTACAAATCCTTCTAGCCATGGAAGGAAATTCATGGTCTTTCTTGACCCCAGATGGTATCATCTCTAAATGCCCAAATCCATCTAGTCCACATCAAGGGGATTAATGCAATTTGCAAATGCCAGGCAGCCGCCATTTTTCTTTGCTATCAGCACTAAATGACTTTGGAATCTCTCCCCATTCTACAACAAAGCATCTGCTTTGCAGATAAATTTTGTTACAAAGTCTAGAAGCATTATTAGTTTAGAGCAGGAAGGAAGCTATACACACCAATGGCACTAAAACGTTCATTTTCTCATTAATTTAAGCATAGCTGATGCAACATTGAAATATAAATTATTTCAGAACAGAAATAGCATCCTCCTTTCATTTGTAGAATCCCTGAATGTGACCAGCCCACCCAAAGACAATTATGCTGAGCAAGTCTTTTTAAATGTGTGAACCAGATGAAAATCTGCAGGAAAAACATCTTTTCCATTAAACAAAAGTCTGTGACTTTTATGGTGACTTCATGGGGAGGGGTTGGTTTTCATTTGCAATCCTTTAAAACAGATACACTAAAATCCAAAAGAGGATAAGTAAGGAGAAATGAGCACTCTGTAGGAGGGAATCTGAAGAGAGACACACGCCAATGTTATGTCTATGCAAATACTTTACAGAGCTATGTTTTAGACTTTGCATTCTTACTGCCAGAAGTGGAAAGCTGAGAATGTGATGACTATTGATTCTAAGCCACAAAGAAATTGCTGACCAAATGCCACATCTTTTCATTTCACTGATGCAGTTAATATTTTCTCATAACAGGAAACAACTTACTGACTGCCTGAGAAATCCCTTACTGCAAATACTTAAAGTGGGAAGCTCTGGAGAGGGCATATTCTGGCCATAGGGATCTCATGGTGGCTTCATCAATGCTAAACCTGATGAGTTCCTGACAAACTCCTCTCTCTGGGGCTTGCCAACAATGTTGCAGGAAAGAAATAGGATTTGCTAGTGAAGGGGGAAAGAGGGACACAAGAGCTACCTGCTGCTTCAGGAAAAGTGCTTATAAAGTGTACCATGCAGGATGTGTATTACACACATCTGAACAACTCAAACCTCTAGAAAGCTTCCATACTGGAACTAGAGAGAAAGCCACACAGGAAGATGAAAGGCAGGTGCGCAGCTAAGAACTAAGATACCACTGAGACCGTTACCTACCCCATAGCACTCATTGTTCTATGAGTACGAGATAATTCATGGGCATTCCCTCTGCAGGACAAGTCCTTGTTTTGCTTTTTTCATTTTTATTTCATTCTCTACATCCTTAGAATTTCCATTCCCTGTGCCCACCATATTTTGAAATCTCTTGGAGTCGATGCGTTCCTTTTTCTGCAAATTTCTCTCCAACATCCAGAGAGCATGCCTTTTGGCAGGCTCAACTCTGCCCAGTTTCACATGGAAACAGGCTCCTGTGAAGAATGAAGAGAAGTACCTGATCTTAATTCCCTACTATGGAAAGAGACTGCTGGGTATCCTAAAATGCCTTTGGCTGGGCTCTTAGCGTAACTGGATGAAACTGAAATGGAAAAGCTTCAGCTGTATATAATGATACTCCCAGAGTCACAAAGGTAGACTTTTGCTTTGTTCTGGATCCCCTACAGAAGACAACAATCTTTTCACCTGAGGTCTGAGTATCAACAGGGTTCAGCAAATGTAAAATAATCATGTCAGTGACAGCTAACCTTTTTTCAGTAATCTCATTGACCCACAGGCCTGCCATGTTGATTTTTTTCTATCCTTAGCTGGACTAATAGGGGTCTTGAAAAATTATTCAAAGTTCTTAGGCAAACTCAAGGGAAAGAAGAAATTATTAAGTGTAAAGTTTAAGGGTAAAGTCTTACCTCCTCTACAAATCCTTCTAGCCATGGAAGGAAATTCATGGTCTTTCTTGACCCCAAATTCCTATACATTGCACTGACATTCAAACAAAATACTCTCTGCTTCCACTTAGTTATTCTGATATTGATATCTCATCTCCTCAAGTGGATATGAATTGTGAGAGGGTGGAGGCCTTGTTTTAGCCTTCCCTTTATGTTCTAGTGAAATCTGCTTCAATAAGCCCATATTACACTCTCATTAAATACTTGCTTAATTAATGAAAAATTCTTCCTCTCTTCTCTTCTGGTAGTCCCATCAGACAAAATTGATTCCCTCAACATTGTAGACTCTACAGCCCAACTAGCAAACTGTTTTTGGGATTCTGGCTATTAATCTTCACAAGACTGACTCAGTAAAAATCAAACAGGCATTGTTTGGGGAAAAGCAGGCCACGGAAGAAAGATGGTGAAACTTATTTTCCAACTGCAGTGACATTGAAAGCTAAGTAAAACACATGATGTGCTAGTTATGTAAATTTTGCTAAAAGTTGGGGTTAAAAGCTTGTTAAATAATATTCCTGTGTCATTCTGATTTCAACCTTAAAGGCCATTCCCATTTGCAAAATGAAAAGAAATTTGGTCACAAAAACCAATTATGGCCAATTCTAGACATATTGGATATAGCAAATGTTTGTCCTAAATGTACTCACATAGTCACTCTTCTATTCCCACTAACAATTCCATTGCTTTCTCCAACATAAATTGTTCAGTTCTTTTTTATTATTCTTGACTCTTAAAAAAAATCTGCTACAAGCAAATACAGCTTGATAACTTTTCTTTATTAGGAAAAGTCTTTAAAAATATGCAGAAAATGAGGAATGATGAACACAAATACATTGTTAATGACAAGATTCAAGCATTAGCCCAGTCCAGATGGAACTAACACATCTGTTTTACACACAAATACTGACTATCATGAGGCTAGCTCCAAATGTAATAAATGTTTCTTGCAGAAATAAGAGGGTAATTATTGCTGCTCCAATCCCTTAGGGTTGCTTTATTTTAAAAGAGAGGTCATCTCACCCAGCTGTCTGGTGAGCTAATATCCTGCAACGAAAGCAGCTAAAGGTCAGCACTGAATCTTAGTCCTGAGACTGTGATGATGCTTTCACTTTAAAGGTCTAGGTTTACCTGCAAAGTGAAAACCAAATTCGTCAGTAAAAGGAAACGCGGCACGACTGTGCTTCTATTTTGTAAGAGAATCTTCAAATGGAACCCAACAGCTAGCCTCCCAGATCCACATTCTGCTTAAGGCTCTCACATTTCAATTGTTTCTGTCACTCATTTACCCCTAGTTGAACACTGTTGCCTTCAATTTTGGCCAAAGTGTGAAAACAAAGTCATTTCTTTGTTTCCCCCTTAGCACAATTAAGAACTTTCACAAAGGTTTTCTTTCTTTTTTTTATACCAAGTAAAACAAACCAACAAATAAAAAAAAGGAACACAAAATATATAAATATATGAAAACTCCCTGGCATATAAACTCTTGTTTTCTGATTTTGTATACGGTGGTGTGCACCCAGGGCTCATAGACCTTGTCCTATTTTATGCTCTATCTGAGTGGTTTTACTTAACCCTAAATGGCTGGGACAAATTTACAGCCTTGTACCTGTGTTCTTACTTCCGAAGTTCTGGCTGAGCTTCCTACAGAGGGGACTATCGGAACATCCTAAAACTCCTTCTAGAGGGCGGAGCAAGATGGCCGAATAGGAACAGCTCCAGTCTCCAACTCCTAGCGCAAGTGACACAGAAGACCGGTGATTTCTTCATTTTCAACTGAGGTACTGGGGTCATCTCACTAGGGAGTGCCGGACAATCAGTGCTGGTCAGCTGCTGCAGCCCGAACAGCGAGAGCTGAAGCAGGGCAAGGCATCGCCTCACCTGGGAAGTGCAAGGGGGAAGGGAATCCCTTTTCCTAGCCAGGGGAACTGAGACACACAACACCTGGAAAATCGGGTAACTCCCACCCCAATACTGCGCTTTAAGCAAACGGGCACACCAGGAGAATATATCCCACACCTGGCCGGGAGGGTCCCACGCCCACGGAGCCTCCCTCATTGCTAACACAGCAGTCTGTGATCTAACCGCAAGGCAGCAGGGAGGCTGGGGGAGGGGCTCCCGCCATTGCTGAGGCTTAAGTAGGTAAACAAAGCCGCTGGGAAGCTC
>NW_016807278.1:256288-298728 GCF_001698545.2 Rhinopithecus bieti
AAAAAAAAAAAAAAAAAAAAAAAAAAAAACCTCCTTCTAGACGTCTTGGCTACATTGTCGTGAAGATCAAGAGAGACTCGTTTCCACAACCATCAGGGCCTTCCTCTTCTTCTCCCCAATCAGCACGAGCAGGGCTTCCTTCAGTGTTCTGGCATATAAATACATATTTTAGCCAAATGATTGATGCCATAAATGGCCCCAATCTTTAGGTGAAATTTCCTCAATCCCACACACCAGAAGATGCCTTCATCCTGTAGAGGTTCAATAATATAAAATACCATAAATGATTAATAAACATATCATTCCTGTGTCCATATAGTGAGAGTGAGTGAGGAGATGGGGGCTGTTCAAGACTTGTACCTTGCCCTGCAAAAATCAGGATGAGCCATCCTCTCCCCAAATTAACACTGAGAACTACATAGTTTTCCTTTCCCAGGAGCTCATCAGTGGGTTTACGTCATTGGAGTGCTTATTGAAGCAAAGAGGCTTGATGACCATTTTTATCACTATAATTTTTATATAAAATGACTATTACTGACTTATTTGTATAAGATTTCAGCCACTAAAGTCCCTATTCTTATAAGATCAACTTGCCCAAGGCTACACAGAACCCTGGGTTTATCTGTTAAGGTTGGATGAGTCTTCGCAAGGAGAAGACCTGTGGAGTCAGGAGAAACTGGGCTTGCAATGCACAAGCTCAAATTACCAAAATAGAGCATTTGATATTTTGGTCATGATTGAGAGCACGCATATTTGTCATTCTAACTTCATTCATTGTAACTGCATGATGAATATTGGAAAGCTAATGAGAAGGAAAAGAACCTGTTGAATTGTGGTAAGAATTTCCCTTCTTTTAAAAATTGTAATAAGTGGGCTGAAAAGAAAGGTATTATTTCTCATGTTTGGTCTCTAAAGCCTGAGAAAAGCAGGATGTGGTCTTATGACCTATGGACTCCACAGACTTCATAAACGTGGATTCAAAGTAGTTTCTCTTCATTGGAAAAGGAAACAGTTCTAGAATGCATTTATTGCCTAGCTGTTGAATATCTATTAAAACTTGGGAGTGTCTAATTGCAATAAACCAAGGCTACATGAATCAACTCTTCATTTCCATGCTGGTCAGGGCAAACTCCCTTAAGTTACAGGAATTGCCCTAGCTGCTTCTTCCCTGCCTTCCTGCTGAATTTTGTTCCCAGCCTGCTCCTTAAGCCTTCAGTTTCCTTCATGTCTGCTATCTACTCCTACTACCTGAAAAAACAAAACTGGAAACAGACCAATCAAAACCATCACGCTTGTTTTCTCTTCAAAATAATCTGAGTGACTCTAAGCCTACCCTGTCCATGCCTACACCTGGCCTCGTTGGACAGGTTTGCCTTTGCTCTTATCTTACAGACAAAACAGAAACCCAGCTATCTTGATGCTTCTTGCGTCACTGTCTTTCCTGCGAAATCTCCACCTTCCACACCCACATGTTTTACGGTGGAAGAGAAATTTATATTGCTGTACCTTTCCACCCATCAATCTATTTTTATTCAAAATATTTCTAACCCTTGATCCCTACATTTACTTATTTCCAGAATGTAAATTTGTGATCCTCATGACTTTTATTGAGGGCAGGCATATTTGTCATTATAAATTCAGTCATTCTAACTGCATGACGAATATTAGAAAACTAATGAGTAGGAAAAAGAAACTGTTGAATTATGGTAAGAACTTCCTCCTCTTTTAAAAATAGTGACAACTGGGCTGAAAAGAAAGGTGTTATTTTTCATGTTTGGTCTCTGAAGCCTGAGAAAAGCAGGATATGGTCTTATGACTTACTGACTCCACAGACTTCATAAACATGGATTCAAAGTAGAATCCACGGGATGGAATGGGAGAGCATTCAAAATGCCAAGACTATTTGTATCCACTGTGTTGACCTCTTTGACAGCTTTTTGTCCCAATTCCCGTTTCTCAGCTCACCAATCTTCATTTGCTCTGCACTTCCCACCAGCATGTCCACCTCACCCTGCTCATCGCAGAGCCCCAACACTCTGTCCCCACATCTCCCTATTGAACCATCCCCTCGCTTGTTTCTTTCTTTACTGACCTGGTACCATTTTGCCATAACCACTGAACCAACTTTTGACTGTCAACAGGATCTCTGATGTCTCAGTCAATATTTTTTCACTCAATCCATTATAGTTACACAATTCACAATGTAACAGAGTTCAGGTTTTTTTTTCAATCGTTTCCTATAATCCATACATACATTTATTCTTTGAACAAATATGTCTCAGGCACTCCTTTCAAGTACCATGCATTGTGCTAAGTGCTGGGATATGGCTCAGAAAGAAACCAGACAGGATGTCTGCCTTCATGAAATTCACAATCTAACAGAAGAGCCACATAAACAAGCAAATGTACAAATAAATATGTAATTACAAAATAAATTACAAATGAAGCTCTCTGAAGAATACTGAGAGAGAATAATGACGAACCAACTTTTGATTAGGGGCATCACGGAAGTGCCCTCTGAGGAAGTGGCATTGAAGCTAAGGTGTGAGGGATGGGTAGGAATTAATCAGGTGAGAGAAGAAAGTGAGTACAAAACAGGAGCAATCGCATGTCCACAGTGCCTGAGACAGGAAGGTGCTGGGCAATTTTGAGAACAGGAAAGGACAGTGTGGCAGGAGCAAGCAAGAAAGTGGTTCTGAGAGGAAGCACAGCAAGATAGCTGAATAGGACCCTCCAATGATCTTCCCCCTCCACAGGAACACCAAAATGAACAACTATCCACACAAGAAAGCACCTTCATGAAAACCAAAAATCAGATGAGTAATCTCAGCAACAAGTTTTAACATTCTATCAAGGAAAGGGGCATTGAAGAGGAAGGAAAGGCAGTTTTTTGTTTTTTGTTTTTTAACTTCTAGTTTCAGGAGTACATGTACAGGTTGTTATATCAGTAAATTGCATGTCACAGGGGTTTAGTGTACAGATTATTTCACTATCCAGGTAATAAGGATAGTATCCAATAGACAGTTTGTCAATCCTTGCTCTCTTCCCACCCTCCACCCTCAAGTAGACCCCAGGATTTATTGTTCCCTTCTTTGTGTCTATGTGTAGTCAGTGTTTAGCTCACAGAAAATGACCAACATGTGGTATTTGGCTTTCTGTTCCTGTATTAGTTTGTTTAAGACAATGCCCTCCAGTGCCATCCATGTTGCTGCAAAGGACATGATCTTGTTCTTCTTTGCAGCTACATAGTATTCAATGGTATATAACATTTTCTTTATCCAGTCTACCACTGATGGACATTGAGATTGATTCCATGTCTTTGCTATTGTGAATAGTGCTGTGATGAACATACGTGTGCATATGTCTTTATGGTAGATTGATTTATATTCCTTTGTATATATACCCAATAATGGGATTCCTGGATTTGAATGGTTTAAGTTCTTTGAGAAATTGCCAAGCTGCTTTCCACAGTGGCTGAACTAATTTACATTCCCACTATCAGTGTATAAGTATTCCATTTTCTCCACAATCTCACCAGCATCTGTTATTTTTTGACTTTTTAATGATAGCCATTCTGATTTGTGTGAGATGACATCTCCTTGTGGTTTCGATTTTCATTTCTCTAATGATTGGTGATGCTGAACATTTTTTTCATATGCTTGTTGGCCACGTGTATGGGACAAACACTCTCAGGTTGTCTACACCACCCCTCCTTCATCCCCTGCCTCAGGCAACAGCCACATGGTGTGTGGAGGAGGGAGAGCACAGTAACTGTGGGATTTTGCATTAAAACTCAGAGCTGCCCTGTTACAGCAGAAGGCAACACAGGGTGAAATTCACCTGGCGCTCATGGAGGGAGCATTTAGACAAGCCCTAGCCAGGGGGACTCTTCCATCCCAGTGGCAGACCTTGAGTTCTGGCAAGTCTCATCACTGTGAGCTAAAGGGCTATGGGCTCCAAATAAATTTGAAAGGCAGTCTAGGCAAAAAAGACTGCAATTCCTGGTCAAGTCCTGGTGCTGTAATGGGCTTGGAGCCAATGGACCCAGGGTATATGTAACCTAGTGAGACACCAGTTGGGGTGGCCAAGGGAATGCTGTGTCACCCACCTCCAACCTCAGGCAGTGCAACTCACAGCTCCAGAAAAGTAAAGAAGACTGTCTTATTCCTGGGATACCAGCTCAGCTACAGTAAAATAAAGCACCAGGCAGAGCCCTGAAGCCCCCATTCCAGGATCAAGCTCCTGGATGACATTTCTAGAGACAGTCTGGGGCAGAAGGGAACCTGCTTCCTTGAAGGGAAGGACCCAGTCTTTGCAGAATTCATCACTTGCTGACAAAAGAGCCCTAGCCCTTGAATTAACATCAGGGATAGCCAAGCAGTATTTACTAAGAGCCTTGGGCAAGACCCAGTACCATGTGACCCAGTGCCTTCTCAGCTGTGGTGGCCATGGGCAGAGACTCTTTCTGCTTGAGGAAAGGAGAGAGAAGAGTAAAAAGGATTTTGCCTTGTAACTTGGGTAACAGCTCAGTCACAGCAAAAATAAAGCACCAAGTAAATTCCTAAAGCTCCTGACTCCAGGTCCTATAGGTCCTAGACAGCATTTCTAGACCCTTTCTGTGCCAGAAAGGAACCTGCCACTCTGAAGGGAATGATATAAGCCTGGCTGGATTCACCACCTGCTTACTAAAGGTCCTTGGGCCTTCAATAAACATCAATGGTAGTCAGGCAATAGTCACCACAGGCCTTGAGGAAGACCCAGTAGTGTGCTGAATTCAGGTCTGACCTAGTACAGTCCCAGTGTTGGTAGCTACAGGGGTGCTTGCATCGCCCCTCCCCTAACTCCAGGCAGCTCAGCACAAAGAGAAAGAAACTTTTGTTTGTTTGGGGGAAAGTGAGGGAAATGAACAAGAGACTCTACCTGGTAATTCAAGTAATTATCCTGGATCTTACCCAAGGTGATTGAGGCAGTACTCTAGAAGTCTGCAAGAGTTGCAGCATTACTGGGTTTGGGGTCCCCCATAATGCAGATATGGCTGCAGTGACTAAAGACTTAAATTGCAACACTCAAATCTCTTTGAATGCTTGGAAAGCCTTGTCAAGAGGGACGGATGGGTACAAACATGCCAACACTGCAAAGATTAGAATAAATACCTAACTATTGGATGCCCAGACATCAACAAACATCCACAAGCATCAATACCATCGAGGCAAACATAACCTCACCAAAGGAACTAAATAAGGCACCTGGGGTCAATTTCAGAGTCAAAGAGATATGTGACTTTTCAGACAGAATTCTACATAGCTATTTTAAGGAGGCCCAATAAAATTCAAGAAAACAGAGAAGGAATTCTGAATCTTATTGGACACATTTAATGAAAAGAATAATATAGTTTTTTTGTTTGTTTGTTTGTTTGTTTCGAGATGGAGTTTAGCTCTTGTTGCCCAGGCTGGAGTGCAATGGCACGATCTTGGCTCACTGCAAACTCTGCCTCCTGGGTTCAGGCAATTCTCTTGTTTCAGCCTCCTGAGTAGCTGGGATTACAGGTGCACCCCATCATGCCTAGCTAATTTTGTATTTTTAGTAGAGATGGGGTTTCACCATATTGGTCAGGCTGATCTCGAACTCCCGACCTCAAGTGATCCACCGCCTTGGTCTCCCAAAGGGCTGGTATTACAGGCATTAGCCACCATGCCCAGACTGAAATAGTTTTTTAATAAGTAGAAATTCTGGAGCTGAAAAATTCAGTTGAGATATTGAAGAATGCATCAGTCTCTTAACAGCAGAATTCATCAAACAGAAAAAAAGAATTACTGAGCTTGAAGATAAGCTATTTGAAAATACACTGTCAGAGGAGATTAAAAAAAAAAAAAAAAGAGTGGCCAGGCATGGTGGCTCACACCTGTAATCCCAGCACTTTGGGAGGCTGAGGCAGGTGAATCACGAGGTCAGGAGATTGAGACCACCCTGGCTAAGATGGTAAAACCCCATCTTTACTGAAAATACAAAAAAAAAAAAAATTAGCCAGGTGTGGTGGCAAATGCCTGTAGTCTCAGCTACTTGGGAGGCTGAGGCAGGAGAATCTCTTGAACCTGGGAGGCAGAGGTTGCAGTGAGCCAAGATCGCGCCACTGCACTCCAGCCTGGTTGACAAAGCAAGACTGTCAAAAACAATAAAAAGAAAGAAAGAAAGAAAAAGAATGAAGCATGCCTACAAGATCTAGGCAGTAGCCTCAGAAGGGCAAATCTAAAAGTAACTGGACTTAAAGCGAAGGTACAGAGAGAGATCAGGGTAGAAAGTTTATATTCAAAGAAATAATAACAACTTTCCAAATCTAGAGAAACATATCAATACTCAAGAAGTTACAGAACACCAAGCAGATTTAATCCAAAAAACACTACCTCATGACATTTAATAATCAAATTCCCAAAGGTCAAGGATGAAGGATTCTAAAAGTAGCAAAAGAAAAGAAACCAATCACATATAAAGTAGCCCAGTATGTCTGGCAGTAGACTTTTCAGTGGAAACTTTAAAGGCCAGGAGAGAGTGGCATGACACATCAAAAGTGCTGAAGGAAAATAACTTTTATGCTAGAATAGTATATCCAGGGAAAATATACTTCAAACCTGAAGAAGAAATACATTCCCAGACAAACAAAAGTTGAAGGATTTCCTCAACACCAGCAAATCTGTCCTGCAAGAAATGCTAAAGGACACTTTTCAATCTGAAAGAAAAGGAGGTAAACAAATAATACGAAATAATCTGAAGGTACAAAACCCACTGGAAATAGTAACAGACAAATACAGAATATGATAACACTACAGTTGTATATAAACTACTCATATCTTGAGTAGGAAGACTAAAAGATATATCTATCAAAAATAATAACTACAATAACTTTTTGAGATGTAGACAGTATAGTAAGATATAAATAGAAACAGCACAAAGTTAAAAGTGGGGTAAGGAAATGAAGTTAAAGTGTAGAATTTTTATTAGTTTTCTCTTCACTTATTAGTTTTTTGCAGTCAATGTTAAGTTCTTGTTACTTTAAAATAATTGGTTAGAAGATGTTATTTGAAAGCCTTTGGTAACCTCAAATCAAAAAACCTACAATAGGGGCACAAAAAATACAAAGCAAGAAATTAAAACCTACCACCAGAGATCACTTTCACAAAAAGGAAGACAGGAAGGAAGGAAAAGAAGACCACAGAAAAAACAAATTTTTTCTTAAATAGAGGTCATTACTTATCCATAATAACATTTAGTGTAAATGGACTAAACTCTGCAAGCAAAAGACATAAAGTGGCTGAATGGAAATAAAAAACAAGTCTCAACCACCTGCTGCCTACAAGAAATACACTTCAGCTATGATGACAAGTAGACTGAAAATAAAAGGATGGAAAAAGATATTCAGTGTAAAAGAAAACTAAAAAAGAGCAGGAGTAGCTATACTTATATCAGATAAAATAGGTTTCATGGCAAACGCCATGAAAAGAGACAAGGTCATTATATATTGATAGAGGAGTCGATTCAGCAAGAGAATATAACACTGGAGCACATAGATACATAAAGCAAATATTATTAAAGCTATAGAGAGAAATAGACTCCAATACAATGATAGCTGGAGACTTCAACACCCCACTTTCAGCATTGGACAGATCATTCAGATAGAAATCAACAAAGAAATACTAGACCAAATCTTCACTATAGATCAAATCAACCTAATAGATATTTACAGAATATTTCATCCAATGGCTAAAGAATACACATTCTTCTCCTCAGCACATGGAATATTCTCAAGGATAGATTATATGTTAGACCACAAAACAAGTCTTAAAAAATTCAAAAAAATTGAAATCATATCAAGTATCTTCTCTGACCACATGGAATAAAACTAGAAATAAAAAACAAGAGGAACTTTGAAAACAATATCAACATTTGGAAATTAAACAGTATGCTCCAAAATGACCAGTGAGTCAAAGAAGAAATTAAGAAGGAAATTTAAAAATTTTTTGAAACAAATGAAAATAGAAATATAACATACCAAAACCTCTGGGCTGCAGCAAAAGCAGTATTAAGAGGAATGTTTATAGCAATAAGTACCTACATAAAAAAGAAGAAAACTTCAAGTAAACAACCTAATAATGCATCTTAAATAACTAAAAAAGGAAGAACAAACCAAACTCAAAGTTAGTAGAAGAAAATAAGTAATAAAGATCAGAGCAGAAATAAATGAAATTGAAATAAAAAATATCAATGAAATGAGAAGTTAGTTATTTGAAAAGATAAGGAAACTCAACAAACCTTTAGTCAGACTAAGAGGAAAAGAGAGAAGACCCAAATAAAAACATATCAGAGATGAAAAAGGAGACATTACAACTCATAGTACAGAAATTCAAAGGTTATTAGATACATGAACAACTATATGTCAAAAAATTAGAAAACCTAGAAGAAATGGATAAATTTGTAGATACATACAACTTACCAAGATTGAACCATGAAGAAATTCAAAATCAGAATAGATCCATAACAAGTAACAATATCAAAGCCATAAAAAAGTCTCCCAGCAAAGTAAAGCCCAGGACACAACGACTTCACTGCCGAATTTTACCAAACATTTAAAGAAGAGCTAATAATACCAATTCTATTGAAACCATTCTGAAAAATAGAGGAGGGAATACTTTCAAACTCATTCTATGAAGTCGATATTACTCTGATACCAAAACCAGACAAGGACACATCCAAAACAAGAAAACTGCAGGCCAATATCTCTGATATCAGAATACTGATACAAAAATCCTCAACAAAATATGACCAAACTGAATTCAACAACAATTAAAAAGATCATTCACCATGACTAAGTGGAATTTATCCCAGGGATGCAAGAATGGTTCAACATATGCAAATCAATGTGTGTTACATCACATCAACAGAATGAAGGACAAGAAACATAAAATCATTTCAACTGATGCTGAAAAAGCATTTGATAAAATTAACATCATTTCATGACGAAAACTTAAAAAATAAAACTGGGTAGAGAAGCAACATACTCCAACACAATAAAAGCCATATACGACAGATCCACAGCTAGTATCGTACTAAATGGGGAAAAACTGAGAGCCTTTCCTCTAAGATCTTGAACAAGGCAAGGATGCCCACTTTCATCACTGTAATTCAACATAGTACTGGAAATCCTAGCTAGAGCAATCAGACAACAGAAGGAAATAAAGGGAATCCATAAAAAGCCTTTTCTTTCCTTGGAAAGGAAGATGTCAAATTATTATTGTTTGCAGATGGTGTGATCTAATCTTTGGAAAATACTAACTACTCCACCAAAAAACTATTAGAACTGATAAACAAATTCAGTAAAGTTTCAGGATACAAACTCAACATACAAAAAATCATTTTTATATGCCAACAGTGAACATTCTGAAGAAGAAATCAAGAAAGTAGTCTCATTTACAATAGCTACAAATAAAATAAAATACCTAGGAATATACTGAACCAAGGAAGTAGAATATCTCTACAATGAAAACTATAAAACATTGATGCAAGAAATTGAAGAACACACCAAAAAATGGGAAGATATTCCAAGTTTATGGATTAAAAGAATCAATATTGTTCAGAATTTCCATACTACCCAAAGAAATCGACAGATTCAATGAAGTCTCTATCAAAATACCAACAACATTGTCCACAGAAATAGAAAAAATAATCCTAAAATTTATATGGAACTGTAAAAGACCCAGAAGAGCCAAAGCCACCCTGAGCAAAAAGAACAAAACAGCAGGCATCACATTACCTGACTTCAAATTATGCTACAGAGCTATAGTAACCAAAACAGCATGGTGGTGGCATAAAAACAGACACATAGACCAATGGAATAGAATCAAGAACTAGGAAATAAATCTATACACCTACAGTGAACTCACTTTCAATAAAAGTGCCAAGAATATACATTAGAGAACAGTCTTAAAAAACGGTGTGGGGCAACTGGATATCCACTTGCAGAAGAATGAAGCTAGACCCCTATCTCTCACCATATTAAAAAATCAAATCAAAATCGATTAAAAATTTAAATCTAAAACTTCAAACTATGAAACTACTAGAAGAAAACGTTGGAAAAACTCTTCAGGACATTGGAGTGGGCAAAGATTTCTTGAGTAATACCCCAGAAGCACAGGCAACCAAAGCAAAATGGACAAATGGGATCACATTAGGTTAAAAAGCTTTTGCACAGCAAAGAAGACAATCAACAAAGTGAAAAGATAGCCCACAGAATGGGAGAAAATCTTTGCAAACTACCCATCTGACAAAGAATTAATAAACAGAATATATAAGGAACTCAAACAACTCTAGAAGAAAAAAATCTAATAATTTGATTAAAAATGAACAAAAGATCTGAATAATCATCTCTTAAAAGAAGATATACAAATGGCAAACAGGTATATGAAAAGGCGCTCTACATCATTGAACAGAGAAATGAAAATCAAAACTACATTGAGATGTCATCTCATCCCAGTTAATAAAATGGTTTTTATTCAAAAAACAAGCAATAACAAATGCTGACAAGGATGTGGAGAAGTGGGAACCCTCATTCACTGTTGATGGGAATGTAAATTGGTACAACCACTGTGGAGAACAGTTTAGAGGTTCCTCAAAAATCTAAAAATAGAACCACCATACCATCCAACAATCCTACTCCTGGGTATGTACCTACAAGAAAGGAAATCAGTCTGTCAAAGAAATATCTGCACTCCCACATTTGCTGCAGCTCTGTTCACAACAGTCAAGATTTGGAAACAACATAAGGGAACCTCAACAGATGAATAGATAAAGAAAATGTGGTACTTTTGCACAATGGAGTACTATTCAGCCATAAAGACAATGAGATTCAGTCATTTGCAACAACATGGATAGAGCTGGAGGTCTTTATGTTAAGTGAAATAAGCCAGGCACAGAAAGACAAACATCACATATTCTCACTTATTTGGGAAACTAAAAATCAAAATTGAACCCATGGAGATAGTGAGTAGAAGGATGGTTACCAGAGGCTGAGAATGGCATTGGAGACTAGAGGTTGAGGGGGAGGTGGGGAGTGGTTAATGAGTACAAAAAACAAAAAAAGAATGAATGAATAAGACCTAGTATTTGTAGCACAAAAGAGTAACTGTAGTCAATAACTGTACATGTAAACATATCTAAAAGAGTAATAATTGGGTTGTTTGTAATAGAAAGGATACATGCTTGAGGAGATGGATACCCCATTTTCCATTATGTGAGTATTATGCATCGTATGCCCATATCAAAATATCTCATGTACCCCATAAGTTTATATACCTACTATGTACCCAAAATTAACAATAAAAATTATTTTAAAAAATAAATTAAAATAAGAAGTGAGTAAAGGATCTGACTAAACATTTCTCAAAAGAAGACATGCTGGTGGCAAACAGTTATATGAAAAGTTGCTCAATATCATTGATCATCAGATAAATGCAAATCAAAACTACAATAAGGTGTGGTCTCATTTGAGTTAAAATGGATTTTATCCAAAAGACAGGCAATAACAAATGCTGGTGAGGATGTGGAGAAGAGGGAACCCTTGTCTACACTGTTGGTGGGAATATAAATCAGTACAGGCACTATGGAGAACAGTTTGGAGATTTCTTAAGAAACTAAAACTGGAACTACTATATGATCCAGCAATCCCATTGATAAGTATATGCCCAAAAGAAAGGAAATGGTATATTGAAGAGATATCTGCACCTCTATTTCTATTGCAGCACTATTCACAATGACGAAGATTTGCAAACAACTTAAGTGTCCATCAATAGACAAATGGATAAAGAAAATGTGGTACATATACACAATGGAGTAGTATTCAGCCACAAAAAGAATGAGATCCTGTTATTTGTAACAACATGGATGGAACTGGAGGTCATTATGTTAACTCAAATAAGCCAGGCACGGAAAGACAAACTTCACATGTACTCACTTATTTGTAGGAGCTAAAAATTAAAGCAATTGAACTCATGGAGATAGATGGTAGAATGCTTGTTACCAGAGACTGGGAAGGATAGTGGGGAGGGGAAGGGAAGTGGGGACAGTTAATGGGTACAAAAATATAGTTAGACAGAATGAATAAGATCTAGTATTTGATAGCACTACAGGATGACTACAATCAATAACAATTCATTGTATGTTTTTAAATAACTAATTATAATTGGAATGTTTGTAACAAAAAGAAATGATAAATGCTCGAGGGGATGAATACCCACACCGACTACCCCACCTCGCAAAAACCAAAAGTGGTCCTGGATGAAGTTGGAGGGTCAGATAGGATTCTGATCCTAGAAAAATCTTGTAGCCCATGTTATGGTATTTAAAATTTGTTCTAGGTGCAATGGAAAGTTATTAAGAGATTAAGGAGCAGGTTAATGTGATTAAATTTACATTTAAAAAAGATCTTTTGGTTCCTTTTGTAGAAAATGAATTAAAGGGCACAAGAGTAGAAGCAGGGAGAACCATTAGGAAGCTGTTGCAGATATTATGAATTAGAGATAATGGCAGCTTAGACTAGAGCAATAACAGAAGAGATAGGAAGAACCAGATGTATTTTAAATATAGTGTAGAAGGAAGTAAAATCCACAGAATTTGAGAATAGATTAAATCGAAAATCCAAAAGAGGGAAAGAAAGAAAGGGTGATCCCTGGGATTCCCACCCAGGCCCTGGGTAGCTGATAGTGATATTTACTAACAAGGTCATGATGGGGAGAAGAGAAAGTTGGTAGCTACAGGCCAGGCATGGCAGACAGAGTAGGCAAAGGGCTCCTTTGGGAACATGTTAAATTGGAGATGCCTGTGAGAGTTCCCAAGTGGAGATGTCAAAGAGGCAATTCTACCCACCCTCTGCCATTCCTGCCCTCCCATTTTCTAACTCAGCGTCACCCTTCATGTCATATCTATGTCTACTTACTCCACAGTTGGGCCCAGCAATAGTAGTCCCAATGAAGCAGCTGCTCCAACAGCTTTAAAGGCAAGGGAATGTGAACATAGTTGAGGTGTGTTACTTCCAGAAAGAGGTGGTTAATAAGAGGTCTACTTATACTCTCTCTTTCCTTTTCTTTGATATAGATAAATATGGTGACTTTTAGCACATGCTAAAAATGGTGGAGACAAAAGAGTAGGAGTCTGAGTCCCCAATCACTATCTAGAGGAGATCTGACCAAGAACAACGATTTTGGACTTTCCAACAGGAAGAAAGAAACCTCTATTGTATTACACTATTGAAATTTAAGGGCTTATTTGTTATAGCAATTAGCATGCCTTAATATATCTAATTAACATTCATTTTCCCATTAGACTTTGGTTGTTGCTTAAAGTATTTTTTTGCATCAGGAGTTGTAGTGGGATCTGGTTGACCTATTCTGCAGGAAATTTGGGGTACCAAGACAGACCATTTAGTCCCTTGAGGTAAATGCCAATAGAGATCAATGAAAACTCAGAATAAATTTGCCCAAGCATATAAAAAAAGCTCAATATCACTGATTATTGGAGAAATGCAAATCAAAACCACAATGAGATACCATCTCACACCAGTCAGAATGGTCATTATTAAAACATCAAAAAATAACAGATGCTGGCAAGATTGTGGAGAAAAGGGAATGCTTATACACTGTTGGTGGAAATGTAAATTATTGCAACCATTGTGGAAAGCAGTATGGTGATTCCTCAAACAGCTAAAAACAGAACTACTATTTGACCCAGCAATCCCATTACTGGGTATACGCCCAAAGGAATATAAACCATACTATCAATACCATGAAGACACATGCATGTGAATGTTCATTGCAGCACTATTCACAGTAGCAAAGACATGGAATCAACCTAAATGCCCATCAGTGACAGATTGGAAAAAGAAAATGTGGTATATGTACCATGAAATACTATGCAGCCATGAAAAGAACAAGATCATGTCTTTTGCAGGAACATGGGTGGAGCTGTAGGCCATTATGTGAGCAAACTCACACAGGAACAGAAATGAAATGCTACATGTTCTCACTTATAATTGGGAGTGAAATATGAGAACACATTGACACAAAGAGGGGAACAACAGACACTGGGTTTTACTTCAGGGTGGAAGTTGGGAGGAGGGAGAGGAGCAGAAAAAAATAACTACTGGTACTAGGCTTAGTACCTGGGTGACAAAATAATCTGTACAACAAACCTCCATGACACAAGTTTACCTATACAGTAAACCTGCACTTGTGCCCCTAAACTTAAAATAAAAGTTAAAAAGAAAAGAAAAGAGAGAGAGAGAATAAGTTGGCCAAAGGATGGTCGAATGTGAATTCAAGCTAGAGAGGAGGGAGTCTTGACTTCATGAGGCACCTGGATGCCTACATTTATAACCTACATAAAAGGATGAAGGCTACCCTTAACATTGCTCACAGGCATGAGGAAAGCTCAGGTTGTATGACAGAGTGGTTTAATTCAAATATCCCTCACTCAGACTTCACTGTCTTGGGGAATTTGGTCATAGACAGAAGGGACCAGATCTTTTTTAAAAGTAAGGCTCCTTTTTATGGATCAAAAGAGATATGATTGCTTAGAGGTTGGATTATCTAAATTGGACATAAAAGATGTGATACTTCGTGGGGAAATAAATGTTTATTCATTCGGAGTGGAGAGAACTCGGGATCTCAGAGAAGGACTTATGATAAGCAGTTGCATAGAACAAGATGGGAACTGTGGGAATCATAACCAGAGCAGCATTGTAACAAAATGCACCAGGTCAGCAGTGGCCACCCAGAAGGAAATCAGCACTGACGGGTGGTGGTCAATGTCTAAAATAGGAAAGCAGGGCCACAGAAAACAGCAACAGGGAAAGTCACCCACAAACGCTTGGCATATTCTGTCCTCTGTTCTGATTGCTATCATACAGTACCTTCTAAAAACGGATTGGAAACAGTGGAAGAGGGGAGAAAGAAGGAGTAGAAGGAAAACAACTTTTATAGAGCCCAGACCACAAAAATAAAACATATTTGTCCATTTGGTGGTGGTGGGATTGTGATATAAATCCCCTGTTTTTTTCTTCATCTTTTTTTTCTTGCAGTTCATCTACTTTCCAAGACTTATGCATTTTTTCAGGAGTCCTCTGTTTATTCCAAAAAGCTTATGCATTTTTTATGATTCCCCTGTTTATTCCACAGGGCTGGGTCATAATTTCTTGCTGTACTCAAGCTATGACCCTGCCCTTCTCACTGCATCCACCCTTGGATGATTACCCTCCTACTTGACAGAAGTGGAATGCATTCAGTGCAACCCCACCCATATTTCTTCCTCCCATTATTTCTATGTCTGTAACTATGTGACAATACCTCTCTTACTTCCTTTCTCTTTGGCTTCCTTTGGGTGTTTCATCCCTCCATTATAACCTATCATCACTAACTGCCTTCCCTTGACTTTAAAACACTCTATAACCTGAAATCAATTTTGCTAGTACTTGGTGACCCCTCATATTACATCCTGTTTTTCTTCTTCCTTTCGATATAAAACTCTCTAAGTGCTGCTTTTATTTTTCTTTATAGATCTAGAACTAAACTGTCAATTTACTCCCAAATTGGATGCCCATTCTCTTGATAATGATGTCATTTTCAGGCAGGCTTGAAATCCTTGTGTGTGTGTGTGTGTGTGTGTGTGTGTGTGTTTGTGTGTATGTTTCCTTTCAATCCTCCTTTCCTATCCTACAACCCGCAATTTACAATATAGATCCATTAATCCACATAAATTGGTTACTTAATTTGTTATTAATTCATGTTTATCATAACTAATTCTATTTATTAGTTTCATCAATTGACCTTGAGGGTCAATAATTTTGATTTTTCAAAATATTACACTAAAATATTATTTATGTTGGTTACCGAGTTGTTGATGTCCCCCTAACATTTTATGCTCAAGGTGAGTACCTCACTTGCCTCACCCTGGTTTTAGCCTGTGGCTCAGGGTGCTGCATGAACAGAAGCCATTGAGTAGACTATTTTGGACTCACCAGAGTTAGGCATTTTGCATATGCACATGTATCTGCAGGTGAGCCCATGAGCTTTCTGACTTGGTCCCTTCTCTTCAGGGTCTTAGGACTGAAGGAACGTGCATCGTATCCCATTCTTTGACCTTTTAGAAAATACTCCAAAGATCTTCTAGAAAGATCTATCACATATTTACAAGAAGTTGAGGTTTTTGGCAGTGTTTAGTTCATTGGTTTGGTGTGGTATCAAGGATGAAGACAGTACTTTATAAAATGGGTGTGTTGTGGGTGAGAGGATAAAGATGATATAGAAAAAAACACTGTGGGTGACTTGATACCTAATTTTTATTGCCTGCATATTGGGAAGCAGTGAAGGAGTTATTTCAGGATCAACTTGATACATTTTCAGTCAACGCAGATGTGGAGAGCATTGAAGAGGACTTTTAAAGGGAATCTTGACTTTTTTAGATGCCACATATAAGTAAGATCATGCAGTATTTGTCTTTCTTTTCTTGCCTTATTTCAGTTAGCATAATGTCCACCAGGTTCTCCGTGTTGTTACAAATGGCAGGACTTCCCTCTTTTTTAAGCCTGAATAATAATCCATTGTGTATATATATCACATTTACTTTATCCATTCATCCATTAATGGGCACATAAGTTGATTCCATTTCTTGTCTATCATAAATAATGCTGCAGTGAACATGGAAGCACTGATATTTCTACAAAGTGCTGATTTCCTTTCCTTTGGGTACATATACCCAGCATAGGGATTGCCTGGTCATATAGTAGTTCCAGTTTCAATTTTTTGAGGAAAATCCATATTGTTTTTTATAATGTCTTTACCAATTTACATTCACACCAATAGTGTCTAAGAGTTCTCTTTTCTCCACATTCTCTCCAACACTTATTCCTTGACTTTTTGATAATGGCCATCCTAACAGGGGTGAAGTGATAATCTCATTGTGGTTTTGACTTGCAGTTCTCTGAAGACTAGTGATACTAAGTACCTTTTCATATACCTGTTGGCCATTCATATTCCCTCTTTGGAAAACTATCTACTTCATTCCTTTGCTCATTTTTAAATTGAATTATTTAGGGTTTTTTGCTATTGAGGTGTGTGAGTCCCTTATATGTTTGGATATTAATCCTTTGTCAGATATATTGTTTGCAAACATTTTCTCGCTGTCTGCAGGCTGCCTTTTCATTTTGTTATTTCTTTCGCTATGCAGAAGCTTTTTAGTTTGATGTAATCCTACTCGTTTATTTTTGCTTTTGTCACTGTGCTTTTGCGGTGATAGCCAAAAGTCATTTTCAAGACCAATATCAAAGAGCTCTTTCTATATTTTCTTCTAGGAGTTTTAAATAAAAACAGAGAGTAGAACAGTGATTACCAGAGGTAAGGAGGCGGAGGAGATAGAAGTATGTCAAAGGGTACAAATTTGCAGTTAAATTGGATGATAAGTCTAGAGGTCTAAAATACAGCATGAAGACTATGGTTAATAATATTTTATTGTATACTGAAAATTTGCTAACAGAATAGATTTTAGGTGCTCTTAGCACACATAGATAACTAAGGAAAGTGATGAATATTTACATTTGTTTAACTGTAGTAGTTATTTCACTGTGTATATGTACATCCAAGCACCATGTTGTACCCCTTAAATATATAAACATATAAGAATCTTGGTGTAAATGTTTGACATTTAATTTTTTTGTTGCAATTGTAAATGGTTTCTTGACTTCTTTTTCAGCTAGTTTGATATTGTTGTATAGAAATGCTACCGGTATTTGTATGTTGACATGTACAATTATTTAATTTTATTAGATGTTTGCTGGCAGAAAAATTAGGTTTTTTCATAATGTTCTCTAAATAATGCACTATTGATATATTAACTGAAACCATTTTCCTATTTATTTAAATATTAAAAAATGTTTCTTGCACATACAATAAATAGCTTTAACAGTCATCATTAATCATAGTAGTGTACATATAGGATATATTTATAGTAATGCAAATATCGTGTATTTATTCATCAACTGACAGAATCTTAATATAAAGAACATAAGGAGACTTCTCACTCTGTGCCACATCTAGAATATATACTTATGTTCTTTGAAAAGGTTCACTAGTAACTCTAAATCTGAACGGCTTTTTTTTTTTTTTTTTTTTTTTGACGGAGTCTCTCTCTTGTTGCCCAGGCTGGAGTGCAGTGGAATGATCTCAGCTCATTGCAACCTCCACCTCTTGGGTTCAAGCAATTCTCCTGCCTCAGCCTCCTGAGTAGCTGGGATTACAGGCACTCGCCACTATGCCCAACTAATTTTTGTACTTTTAGTAGAGACAGGGTTTCACCATGTTGTCCAGGCTGGTCTTAAACTCCTGATCACAGGTGATCCGCCCGCCTCAGCCTCCCAAAATGCTGGGATTACAGGCGTGAGCCACTGTGCCTGGCCTAAATGACATTTTTAATGTCATTGTTATTCTGATTAGAAGGGATTAGATATGACAGTCAGGAATGTCAGAAATTACATCTCCCCCTACAAGAGAAGTAGGGGGAGATTGATGAACAGAAGTTGGTTAAGGGATACAGAAATACAATTGACAGAAGGAGTAATTTCTGGTATTTGATAGTTAGCAATAATTTATAGTATATTTCAAAACAGCTAGAAGAGGACTGTAATGTTTTCAACACAAAGATAAATGTTTAAGGTGATAGATATCCCAATTACAATGATTGAATAATTACACATTTTATACAGGCGTCAAAATATTACATGCACCTCCAAATGTGTACAACTACTGTATAGCAATAAAAAATTAAAAATTAGATCTGGAAAGAGGGGAGGAGCAAGACAGTTGAATAGACATCTCCACTGATTGTCCTCCTACAGAAACACCAAATTTAACATTATCTACACAAAAAAAGCACCTTCGCGAGAACCAAAAACTAGGTGAGAACTCACAGTACCTGGTTTTAACTTCCTATTGCTGACAGAGGCACAAAAGAGGATAGGAAAGACAGTCTTGAATTGCTGACACCACCACCCCTATCCCCTGGCAGTAGCCACATGGGGCAGAGAGAATCGGTGTGCTTGGGAGAGGGAGAATGCAGCAATTGTGAGACTTTGCATTGACCTCAGTGCTCCCCTGTCACAGCATAAAGCAAAATCAGGCTGAACTCAGCAGATGCCCACCTATAGAGGAAGCAGTTTGAGGGGCCCTCACCAGATGGGAATCGCCCATTCCAGTAGTTGGAACTTGAGTTCCAGTAAGCTTTGCCACCGCAGGCTAAAATGCTTTGAGGCCTAAATAAACTTGAAATGCAGTCTGGGCCACAAGGACTGCAACTCCAAGGCAAGTCCTAGTTCTGAGCTGGGCTCAGAGCCAGTGGAATTAGGGGGCATGTGACCTACTGAGACATTAGCCAGGGCAGTCAGGGCTCGTGCCACCCCTCCCCAAAAAGAGACCTCTTTTTTTGTGACCCCAAAAGAGACCTCTTGCTTTCGCTTGAGGAGAAGAAGGGAAAGAGTAATAAGGACTTTGTCTTGCATCTTGGATACCAGCTCAGACACAGTAAGACAGGGTACCAGTCAGAATTGTGAAGCCCCCACTAGAGGCTCTAGCTCCTGGATGACATTTCTAAACATACATACCCTGGGCCAGAAGGGAAACTGCTGCCTTGAAGGGAAGGACCCAGTTCCAGCAGGATTTCTCACCTGCTGACTAAAGAGTCTTGGGCCCTGAATAACCAGTAGTGAGACCCAGGTAGTACACTCAGGGCCTTGGGTGAGACTCTGAGACATGCTGGTTTCAAGAGAGACCCAGCACATTCCCAGCTGTTGTGGCTAAGGAGAGACTCCTTCTGCTGGAGAAAAGCAGAAGGAAAGTAAAGGGGACTTTGTTTTGTGCATTACTTACCAGCTCAACCACAGGGGTTAAATCATCAAGCAGGCTCTTGGGGGTCCCTATTTCCAGGCCTTGGCTCTTGGATGGCATTTCTGGACATTCCCTGCACCAGAGGGGAGCCCACTTCCCTGACGAGTGAGTCCCAGGCCTGGCGGCATTCACTACAAGTGAACATTGGTGGTAGCCTGGCAGGACTCACTGTGGGCCTGTGGTAGTGGTGGCCATGGAATGAAGCTCCTCTGCCTATGGAAAGGGGAGGGAAGAATGGGAAAGACTGTGTCTTGTGGTTTGACTGCCAGCTCAGCTGCAGGACAATAGAATACCAAGTAGATTCCTAACGTTTTCAACTCCAGTCCCTGACTCCTAGACGCCATCTCTATACCTACTAAGGGCATGGAAAACTTGCTTCCCTGAAGAGAAGGACACAAGCCTGGCTGGATTCATCACCTGCTGAGTGTAGAGCCCTAGAGCCTTCACCAAACATAGGCAGTAGAAAGGTAGTCATTACAGTGAGCTTTGGGCGAGACCTAGTGCTGTGATGGCTTCAGGCCTGACCCAGCACAGTAGCGATGGTGGCCACAGAGGTGCTTGTGTCACCCCAATCCCAGCTCCAGACAGCTCAGCATGGAAAGAGAGAGGCCCTGTTTGTTTGGGAGAAAATAATAAAAGAGATAATGCAGAGACTCTTCCAGATCTTATCCAAGACCACCAAGGTGGTACCTTTGAGTCTGCAATAACTATAGCATTAATGGATTTGGGGTCACCCCTAATGCAGACATGGCTTAGATTACACCACCCAAGTCCTTTTGAATATCTGGAAAGCCTTCTCAAGGACAGGCACAAACAAGTCCAGAATGCAAAGACTTCAATAAAAGCCTAACTCTTCAATTCCCAGAAATGGACAAACATCCACAAGCATCCAGACCATCCAGAAAAACAAGGTTTTACAAAATGAACTAAGTAAGACACTGGGGACTGATTCTGGAGAAACAGAGATATGTGACCTTTCAGAAAAAGTTTTCAAAATACCTGTTTTGAGGAATCCCAAAGAAATTACAGATAACACAAAGAAGGAATTCAGAATTCTGTTAGATAAATTTAAACAAGATATTAAAACAATTAAAAAGAATTAGGAAGAAATTCTGGAGTTGAAAAATGCAATTGACAATGAAGAATGCATCAGAATCTTTTAATGGAAGAATAGATCAAGCAGAAGAAAGAATTAGTGAGCTTGTGGACAGCCTACTTGAAAATACACAGTCAGAGAAGAATTAAAAAAGAAGAAAACAAAGCACACCTACAAGATCTAGAAAATAGCTTCAAAAGGGCAAATCTGAGAGCTATTGGCTTTAAGAGGTAGAAGGAGATAAGGGTGGGACATTTATTCAAAGGGATAAGAATAGAGAAGTTTTCAAGCCTAGAGAAACATATTAATATCAAAGTACAGGAAAGTTATAGAACACCAAGTAGATTTGACTCAAAGAAGACTATCTCAAGGCATCAAGAAGACTATCTGAAGGCATTTAATAATTAAACTCCCAAAGGTCAAGGATAAAGAAAGCAACCTAAAAGCTGCAAGAGAAAAGAAACAAATGATATGCAATGGAGCTCCAATATGTCTGGCAGCAGACTTTTCAGTGAAAACCTTACAGGCCAGAATAGAGTGGTATAACGTATTTAAAGTGCTGAAGGAAAACAACTTTTACCCTAGAATAGTATATCTGGCAAAAATATCCTTCAAACATGAAGAGATGTAAAGACTTTCCCAGAGAAACAAAAGCTGAGGGATTTTTATCAACACCAGGCCTGTCCTTTAAGAAATCCTAGAGGGAACACTTCATCCAGAAAGAAAGGGACATTATGAATAGTAAGAAATCATCTGAAAGCACAAAACTCACTGGTAGTAGTAAGTACACAGAAAAACACAGTATGATAACACTGTAACTGTGGTATGTAAACAAGTTTTATCTTAAGTAGAAAGACTAAAAGATGAACCAATCAAAAATAATAACTACAACTTTTCTATACATAGTACAATAAGATATAAATAGAAACAATACAAAGTTAAAAAGCAGAGCACAAAGTTAAAAAATAGAGTTTCTATTAGTTTTCTTTTGCTTGTTTATTTATGCAAACAGTGTTAAGATGTTATCAACTTAACATAATGGGATATAAGATAGTATTTGCAAGTCTCATGGCAACCTGTAATAAAAAAATACAAAGTATGCACCAAAAAAAAGCAGGAAATTAAATCATACCACCAGAGAAAATCACCTTCACTAAAAGGAAGACAGAAAAGAAGGAAAAAAGAAAGAGAAGTCCACAAAACAACCAGAAAATAAATTTTTAAAAAGGCAGAAGTAAGTCTTTACTTATCAATAGTACCATTGAATGTAAATGGACTGAACTCTCCAGTAAAAAGACATAGAGTAACAGAATGGATGAAAAAAACAGGATTCAACGGTCTGTTGCATACAAGAAACCCATTTCACCTAAAAGGACATATATAGACTGAAAATAAGGGCATGGAAAAAGATGTTCTATGTTGATGGAAACCAAAAAAGAGCAAGAGTAGCTATACTCATATCAGGCAAAATAGATTGCAAGACAAAAACATAGAATGCAGCAAAAGTGGTATTAAGAGGAAAGCTTATAACAATAAGTGTCCCCACCCCCACCCAAATCTCATCTTCAATAGTAGTTCCCATAATCCCCACATGTCATGGGAGGGACACAGCAAGAGGTAATTTAATGATGGGGCAGTTCCCCACGCTGTTCTCTTGATAGTGAGTTCTCACAAGATCTGATGATTTTATAAGGGGATTTCCCCTCTTTGCTCAGCAGTTCTCTTTCCTGCTGCCACGTAAAGAAGAGCATATTTGCATCCCCTTCTGCCATGATTGTAAGTTTCCTGAGGCCTCCCCACCCATGCTAAACTGTGAGTCAATTAAAACTCTTTTCTTTATAAATTACCCATTCTTGGATATGTCTTTATTAACAGTGTGAGAATGAACTAATACAGTAAATTGGTACCACAGATAGTGGGTTTCTCCTGTGAAGATACCCAAAAATGTGGAAGCAACTTTGGAACTGTGTAACAGGCAGATGTTCGTACAATTTGGAAGGCTCAGAAAAAAGACAGGAAAATGTGGGAAAGTTCGGAACTTCCAAGAGGCTTCCAAGAAGACAGGAAGATGTGGGAAAGTTTGGAACTTCCTAGAGACTTGTTGAATGACTTTGCCCAAAATGCTGATAATGATGTGGACAATGAAGTCTAGGCTGAGGTAGTCTCAGATGGAGATGAGGAACTTGTTGGGAACTAGAGCAAAGGTGTCTCTTGTTACGTGTTAGCAAACAGACTGGCAGCATTTTGCCACTGCCCTAAGTATCTGTGGAACTTTGAACTTGAGAGTGATGATTTAGCATATCTGACAGAAGAAATTTCTAAGCAGCAAGGCATTCAAGAGGAAGTAGAGCATAAAAGTTTGGAAAATTTGCAGCCTGACAATGCAATAGGACAACAAAAACAAAAGCAAAAACAAAACATTTTCTGGGGAGATATTCAAGCCAGCTGCAGACATTTGCTTAAGTAATGAGGATCCAAATGTTAACCACCAAGACAATGGTAGAAATGTCTCCAGGGCATGTCAGAGACCTTCACAGAGAGGGAAAAATGGTTTTCTGGGCTGGGCGCAGAGCCCCTCTGATCTGTGCAGCCTTGGGACGTGGAGAACTGCATCCAAACTTCTTCAGCTCCAGCTGTGGCTGAAAGGGGCCAATGTATAGCTTGGGCCATTGTTCCAGAGGGTGCAAGCCCCAAGCCTTGGCAAGTTCCACATGGTTATTGAGCCTGTGGGTGCACAGAAGTCAAGAATTGAGGTTCGGGAACCTTCACCTAGATTTCAGAGGAGGTATGGAAACACCTACCTGGATGTCCAGGCAGAAGTTTGCTACAGGGGCAAAGCACTCATGGAAAACCTCTACTAAAGCACTGTGGAAGGGAAATGTGTGGTTGGAACCCCACACAGAGTCCCCACTGGGGCATTGCGTAGTAGAGCTGTCAGAAGAGGGCCATTGTTCTCCAGACCCCAGAACAGTAGATCCACTGACAGATTGTGTCATGTGCCTGGAAAAGCCACAGACACTCAGCACCAGCCCATGAAAGCAACCAGGAGGGGGGCTGCACCCTGCAAAGCCACAGGGGCAGAGCTGCCCAAGGCCGTGGGAGCACATCTCTTGCATCAGCACGACCTGAATGTGAGATATAGAGCTAAAGGAGGTCATTTTGGAACTTTAAGGTTTAATGACTGCCCTATTAGATTTCAGACTTGCATGGGGCCTACAACCCCTTGGTTTTGGCCAATTTTTTCTATTTGAAATGGATGTATTTATCCAATGCCTGTACCCCATTGTATCAAGGAAGTAACTAACTTACTTTCGATTTTACAGGCTCATAGTTGGAAGAGACTTGCATTGTCTCAGATGAGACTTTGGACTTGGACTTTTGGGTTAATGATGGAATGAGCTAAGACTTTGGGGGACTGTTGGAAAAGCATGATTGTGTTTTGAAATGTGAGGACATGAGACTTGGGAGGGGACAGAGGCAGAATAATATGGTTTGGCTGTGTACCCACCCAAATCCCCCCTTGAATTGTAGTTCCTATAATTCTCACATGTAGTGGGAGGGACCCAGTGGGAGGTAATTTAATCACGGGGGCAGCTCCTCCATGCTGTTCTCATGATAGTGAGTGAGTTGTTAAGAGATATGATAGTTTTATAAGGGGCTTTTAGCCCTTTGCTCAGCACTTCTCCTTCCTGCCACCATGTGAAGAAGGATATGTTTGCTTCCCCTTCTGCCATAATTGTAAGTTTCTTGAGGCCTTCCTGGCTATTCTGAACTGTGAGTCAACTAAACCTCTTTCCTTTATAAATTACCCAGTTTCAGATATGTCTTTATTAACAGCGTGAGAATGGACTAATACAAAGAGCTAATACTAATTCTACTTTCAAACCATTCCAAAAAATAGAGGAGAAGGCAATACTTCTACACTTATTCTCTGAGCCCAGTATTACCCTGATTCCAAAACCAGATAAGGATACATCAAAAAAAGAAAACTACAGACCAATATCTCTGCTGAACATTGATGCAAAAATCCTCAACAAAATATAAGCAAACTGAGTCCAACAACACATTAAAAAATATATTCATCATGACCACTGAAATTTATTCAGGGATGCAAGAATGGTTCAACATATGGAAATCAATCAATGTGATAAATCATATCAACAGAATAAAGAATAAAAACCATATGAACATTTCAATTGATGCTGATAAAATTCAACATCACTTCTTGATAAAAACCCTCAAAAAACTGGGTGTAGAAACAATATACTCCAATGCAGTGAAAGCTGACATATGACACATAGCTAGTACCATACTAAAAGGGGAAAAACTGAAAGCCTTTCCTCTAAGATCTGGAACAAGAGAAGGATGCCCACTTTCACCACTGTAATTCATCATAGTACTGGAAGTCCCAGCCAGAGCAATCAGACGAGAGAAATAAATAAAGGGGATTCAAATTGGAAAAGAAGGAGTCAATTTATTGTTGTTTGCAGATGATATGATCTTATATTTGGTAAAATCTAAAGCCTCCACCAAAAAAACCATTAGAACTGATAAACAAAGTCAGTAAAGTTGTAGGATACAAAATCAACATACAAAAATCAGTAGCATTTTTATATGCCAACAGCAAACATTCTGAAAAAGATATCAAGAAAGTAATCTAATTTACAATAGCTGCAAATAAATACCTAGGAATTAAACTGAACCAGGCCGGGCGCGGTGGCTCAAGCCTGTAATCCCAGCACTTTGGGAGGCCGAGACGGGCGGATCACGAGGTCAGGAGATCGAGACCATCCTGGCTAACACGGTGAAACCCCGTCTCTACTAAAGAATACAAAAAACTAGCCGGGCGCGGTGACAGGCGCCTGTAGTCCCAGCAACTCGGGAGGCTGAGGCAGGAGAATGGCTTAAACCCAGGAGGCGGAGCTTGCAGTGAGCTGAGATCCGGCCACAGCACTCCAGCCTGGGTGGCAGAGTGAGACTCCGTCTCAAAAAATAAAAAATAAAAAATAAATAAACTGAACCAAAGAAGTAAAAGATCTCTACAATGAAAACTATAAAACATTGATGAAAGAAATGGAAGAAGACATCAAAAATTGGAAAGATATTCCATGTTTATGGATTAGAAAAATCAATATTGTTTAAATGTCTACACTACCCAAAGAAATTGACAGATTCAATGCAATCTCTATCAAAATACCAATGACATTCTTAACAGAATTAGAAAAAAATCATAAAGTTTATATAGAACCACAAAAGACCCAGAAGAGTCAAAGCCATCTTGAGCAAAAAGAACAAAACAGCAGGCATCACATTACCTGACTTCAAATTATACTGCAGAGCTATAGTAACCAAAAATGCATGGTGGTGGCATAAAAGTAGACACATGGACCAATGGAATAGAATCAAGAACTATGAAATAAATCTATACATCTACAGTGAACTCACTTTTAATAAAGGTGCCAAGAATATACATTAGGGAAAAACCAGTCTTAAAAAATGGTGCTGGGCAACTCGATATCTACTTGCAGAAGAACAATACTAGACCCCTGTCTCTCACCATATTAAAAAAATCAAATCAAAATGGATTAAAAACTTAAATCTAAGACTTCAAACTGTTAAACTACTAGAAGAAAACACTCCAAAAACTTCAGGGCATTGGAGTGGGCAAAGATTTCTTGAGTAATACCCCAGAAGTGCAGGCAACCAAAGCAAAATGGACAAATGGGATCACATTACATTAAAAAGTTTTTGTACAGCAGAGGAGACAATCAACAAAGTGAAGAGACAACCCACAGAATGGGAGAAAATATTTGCAAATTACCCATCTGACAAGCAGAATCTATAAGGAGCTCAAACAACTCCATAGGAAAAATGAAATAATCTGACCTAAGGGCAAAAGATCTAAATAGACATTTCTTGAAAGAAGACCTACAAATGGCAAACAGTATATGAAAAAGTGCTTAATATCATTATCAGAGAAATGCAAATCAAAACCACAATGAAATATCATCTCATCCCAACTAAAATGGCTTTTATCTGAAAATCAGCCAATAACAAATGCTGGCTAGGATGTGGAGAAAAGGAAACCCTCGTACGCTCTTGATGAGAATGTAAATTAGCACAACCACTTGAAGAACAGCTTGGAGGTTCCTCAGAAATCTAAAAATAGAGCTACCATACCATCCAGCAACACCCTGCTGGGCACATACCCAAAAGAAAAGAAATCAGTCTCTTCAAAGAATGAGATCCTGTTATTTGCACAGCAACATGGATGGAACTGAAGGTCACTATATTAAGTGAAATAAGACAGACACAGAAATATAAATGTTTCATGTTCTCACTTATTTCTGGGAGCTAAAAATTAAAACAATTGAACTCATGGAGATAGAGAGTAGAAGGATGGTTACCAGAGCCTGGGAAGGGTAGTGGGGGTGGGAGTGGGAAATGGGGATGCTTTATGGGTACAAAAAAATTGTTACAAAGAATGAATAAGACCTAGTATTTTCTAGCACAACAAGGTGACTATAGTCAAAAATAATTTAATCATACATTTTAAAAATAATTAAAAGAGTGTAATTGGATTGTTTGTAACACAAAGGATAAATGCTTGTGGTGATGAATATCCCATTTACCCTGACGCAATTATTACTCGCTGTATGCCTATATCAGAATATCCCATGTAACCCATAAATACATACACCTACTACGTACCCACAAAAATTAAAAATTAAAAAAAAATTTAAATGAAATAATGCAGGTGGCATTCAGCTATTTGACTTTCCACATGATGAAGCTAAATAGCAAATTAGGTCAAACTATGGCTATTAGTACATTTTTGGTATCTATACCTTTAAAATGGTATTATTGGGCTGGAAGGAGAGTTGCTCTGCTATAAAACCTAGAGTGACTTTATAGCAATGATTTGTTTACCTGGGACACATGAGCAAGGTTGGGCATGCATTCCTGATCTAGGTACATGGGTCACAAGTGAATTGAAGGATGTCAGTTATAGACACATTGCCAGAGACTCACAGGCCTTGTTCAACATCTTAGAAGTGTACCCTAACTGCTTGGATTATCTCTAGACAAGTTCTGGGTAAGCAGTCAGATCTCAGGCTACCAAAATTCTCTCCACTTTAGTAGAAATAAAAAAGGATAGATTTAGCCAAGATGTGTAAGTTAGACATGCCCCCAGTAGAGTTCAGAACTATCCTGTGTTTGGGTGTGGAATGTTAGGTTTCCTTCTGATGCCCATGTATGTCTTCCACTTTCCACGGAAGGTGGGATAATAGAAATACCATGTCTTCCAATTATCTCAAGAACTCATATTACTCATAAATGATAGAAATTTCATAATAAGAGTTACAATTACTTTAGATTACTCTCATACAAATTCTGCAGTTTGGAATAGGGCCGGTCCTGGGGGGTAGAAGACAACAAAGAGGGTTGGGAGGGTTGTGAAAAGCAGAGCCTGTGTGAGAGAGAAAATATCTCTTGCAGAACCTCTGCAAATTAGCCTTCAAGGGCCGCTACCTCCTGGAGGCAGTAAGCTTGATCCTCTCTTGGGACCATATTTTTCAGGGACAGTGGGTAGACAGTGGCCATAAACTAGACCTAGCAAATGGCATCACGAAGGAAACAGAGATATACAGCAAATTCTCTGAGCCCTCTCCTTTAGGGGACCTGGAACACTGATCATTCAGGCCAGTGATGGAATTTTAGATCCCAGGAGGCAGAAGCTAAGGCAATGAGTTCTGATTCCAGAGGGCCAGAGATCTCATTATTAGATATTACACAGGGATTTGGATGGCAATAAATAACAGTATGGCCAGGGGACTCAGAAACACCTGAATTATGCCTTGACAAATATTCCTGCCCTTCCCTGTCATCACTGGGTCTTCATTCCTGCTTCTTGACCTGGCTTCCTAACTGGTAGACATGTGGTCAGGACATGACCCCAGCCAGGGCCTGGCCTTTCAGTTCCTTGAGCCCTGCATCTCCAATGACATCCTCCTGCTCACTTAGCACCTCTCCAGTGGTCATCCTGTACTTTGTCATTACCCAGGGCTGTTCCAGCTGAAGAACATAATATTCATATACCACACTCTGTGACCACACCTTTCGTCTTTCAAGTTTGTTCCTTCTTGACAGTCCCCTGCCATCAAACACTTTTTCTTCAACGTCACCATCCACCAACCTCTCTTCTTTTCATTTCTTTACTTCCCTTCCCAACTGAGGGGCAATGAGGCACCATTTTAGCCATTTATCAATATTTTAAACTTCTTTGCCCCTTATGACTCTTCATTATACTCACCTAATAAAATCTCAGCCTTAAATGAATCAGGAATCTGCTGTTTCACATTAGCAGGACTCTAGAAAAATACCCAAAAAATTAAGCAGATTGGTACCACTATAAATTTGTGGTTACCAACTTCATCAGGGTCCTCAACTCTGACTCTCTGAAAATTTTAAATTTATTTAGTAAGATTATTTTTGTATTTACTACATTTTCAATCCTTGTCTACCTTTCTTGAAATGCAGCATTTCCTACTTTTTTCCTCTCTCTGAGGAAGTGCTTTTATTTCTAGCTCAGTGGGAAACAGAAGCCATTATAAAGGATGCCTGTTATATAGCCAGACAGCCCCCATACCCATTCTTTCCTTTTTCCCCCTCCTGTAAAATCGAGATACTCATCATCCAATCTGAGGTTATTTTCTCCCAACTCAGCCCCAAATCTCATCCTCTATGGCTTTGTCAGGAAAAACATACATTACTTACTCTCACATCCCAGTCTCCCCATCCCGCCTGTCCTGTCTATTGTAGTCAACTTATCCCTTAACCTGATGTCCTGCTCTAGCTACTGCATACTCTGTCCTTTCTTTCTTTAGCAGCCAAATGTATCATTGTTATTTTTAAAAAATTATTCAAATTATACTACTGTTTTCTATTATTCCAAAGATAAACATTAAAATTACTATTATTACATTATATATCATCTATGTTATATGTATAAACATGCTCAGGTTACAAATAGAACACAAGATTATAAAGTGTCAAATAAATTCTTGGCCTTCCTAACCATTCTTCAAATACATACCCCAGAGATAATCACTATGAGATTATGTAAATAGTGTACTTAGATATGTAAGAATTTCTTACACAAATGGGATCATATGATACATGCTGTTCTGAAACAAGCATTTTTCATTTTATACATTTTAAATATCTTCCCACATCAGTACATGCAAATATACCTCATTCTTTTTGACTGCATTTCATTTAGTGACTTTTTATTGTTCACAGCACTATGCTTAGTGCCTGGCACAGAGTAGGTTCTCTATGAACACTTGGTGGATTAGTAAATTCCAGTGTTTGCAAGCATATCGTATTTAAACCAGTCCCCTATTGGTAAATGTTTGGGTTGTCTTAAGTTTGTTGCTATTACAAATCAACTTGGCCATGACCTCTCAGCTGCATCCCCTGTTCTAACATCCTTTTGACTCCCCCTGTCTATGTTCCTATATCTGTGTCTTATATGTTCCTTTATTGTCTGTTACAATAGGCTCTTCTCCCTGTGCTGATTAGCTGAGAAACTGTCCTTGATTGCTAATCACAAGAAATCCAAAAGTAATGAGAAGATGTGATTATGTAGGTTTTGCTGGAAATCTCTGTAGTTGCAGTGTGTTAGTCATTAGTGTGGTTCCTCAATGATTCTGTTTCTTCTCCTTTGAGGCATGTGATAGGGTTACTCTTCCCTCTTCCCTTTATAGCTCCCTTAAAGTGATTTGCTTTTGGCAGTAAAATGTAAAGTTATGAAGAGCCATGGGATTGTCATACTCCTTCCCCATGAAGCAGAGGCTCTGTGGGTCCCAGGGCATATCTCAACCCGGCTCCCCAGGAACCCAAGATAACATGTAGTGTTAACAGGAAATAAAGCTTTATTTATTTATTTATTTTTATTTAATTTATTTATTTGGACACGGAGTCTCGCTTTGTCACCAGGCTGGAGTGCAGTGGCCCCATCTCGGCTCACTGTACCCTCTGCCTCCCAGGTTCAAGCGATTCTCCTGCCTCAGCCTCCTGAGTAGCTGAAATTACAGGCGCCCACCACCAGGCTCAGCTAATTTCTGTATTTTAGTAGAAACGGGGTTTCACCATGTTGTCCAGGCTAGTCTCAAACTCCTGACCTCAAATGATCCGCCTGCCATGGCCTCCCAAAGTGCTGGGATTACAGGCATGAGTCACTGCACCTGGCCCAGATTATTTTTTTAAAACCCTGAATAACTGCTCAGTGTTACAGTATATTTGTTTCCTTTATTCTTTAACCTAGAATTTAAAGCAAAACACTTTCGTTCTTCATAGCTGTATCCCTGGTGCCTAAAACAGTACATGTCACAATGATTGAGTTAATTGTAAATGTATCTTAATGAGTTAAATGTATAAAATGTATCTTAACAAGTGGAATCCGGATATGAGGGCTTAAGCTCTGGTTTCAACGTAGCTCTGTGGCTCACAGCACTCTTAATGTTTTTTCTGTGTCATGTTTTTGTTTGAGGCTTCCAGAAACTGTTCCAGCTGTGGCATCCAAAGTTCTTAGATAATTTATATAGCTCTAAATTAATCCTCCAAGTTGCAAATCACCGTCCAATGACTTCTTATTGCAATTAAAATAAAGTCTCAATTTTTTACCAAGACCTATCCCCCTGCCTCTATATACTTCCTCTCAACATTCATCTCACATTTTCTATGCTCTAGTTACGTTGTCTTGCTTTCTGTTCTTCAACGTACCAAACTTGTTTTTATTTTATGGCCTTTGCCCTTGTTTTCTCTGCCCAGAATGCTCTTCCCCCAGAATTTTGCATGGCTCATTCTTTCTTATCATAAAGGTGTCAGATTGAATGTCACATCTTCAATGAGGCTTTCTCTAACTACCTTTTTTAAAATGGCCACATTCACCCATCAATTTTATTCTATCTTGTCACCTTGCTTTATAGTTCTCATAGCAGTTCATATTATTTGAAATTTTCCTATTGTTTGTGTCTCTCCCTCTATCTGCCCCAACTAGCCTGTAAGTTCCATATATAAAAGAAAATTACATTGTTCATCACTAGAGGCGTGCCTTGTATACTCCCCACCCCACCCCCACCCCCAATGAGACTGTAAACAGGTGCAGTGTCCATATTCCACAGTGCTATATTTTGGATTTTTCCCCTTAGGCAGTTCAGAGGTATGAAAATAGACAAGGAATAAAACCAAAGACCCTTGAAATAGAAAAAAAAGGTTGTAAGTTGTACTATTGTATTATGTCTCTGTTAATTGTATTATTACTTGAGGTTATAACTGTGCCTGTCATAGTTAGCTCTTGTTACAGTTGTGATTAACCTTCCCAAAGTTAGAGGTGTGTATTTATGTCACCTCTAGTCTTTTTTTTTTTTTCTTTTTTCTTGAGACCGATCTCGCTCTGTTGCCCAGGCTGGAGTGCAGTGGCGCAATCTCGGCTCACCACAAGTCCGCCTCCCAGGTTCACGCCATTCTCCTGCCTCAGCCTCCCGAGTAGCTGGGACTACAGGCGCCGCCACCACGCCTGGCTAATTTTTTTGTATTTTTAGTAGAGACGGGGTTTCACCGTGTTAGCCAGGATGGTCTCGATCTCCTGACCTGATCTGCCCGCCTTGACCTCCCAAAGTGCTGGGATTACAGGCGTGAGTCACCGCACCTGGCTTCAAACCTCTACTTTTTAGATGAGTCTCATTGTGGTTTTGATTTGCATTTTCCTGATGGTTAATGATGTTGAGCATTTGTTCATATACTTGTAGTCATTTGTATGTCTTCCTTAAGAAATACATATTCAGGTTCTTACCCTGTTTTTTTAATTGGGTTATTTGTTTTCTTGCTATTGAGTTTCATATGTATTTTGGATGTTAACTTCTGATTAGGTGTATGGTTTGCACATATTTTCTCCCATGCCATAGGCTGTCTCTTCACTCTGTTGTTTTCTTTGCTGCTCAGAGGCTTTTTAGTTTGGTGCAATCCCATTTGTCTCTTTTTGCTTTTGTTGCCCATGCTTTCGAGGTCATATCAAAAAAACAAAATCATTGTCAAAAACAAGGTTAAGAAGCTTTTCCTCTGTGTTTTCTTCCAAAAGCTTTATAGTTTCAGATCTTATGTTTAAATATTTAATCCTTTGAGTTGATTTTTGTATATGGTATGAGATATGGGTTCAATTTTATTCTTCTGTATGTGGGTATCCACTTTTCCCAACATCGTTTATTGAAGAGACTGTCCTTTCTCCATTGTGTGTTCTTGGCATCTGTGTGAAATATTAATGGACTATAAATGTGTGAATTTATTTCTGTCCTCTCTATTCTATTCTATTGGTCTATATATTTATTTTTATGGTACTACTATGCTGTTTTGACATAATCTTATATATAGAAAATGCTAATCACTCCACCCAAAAAACTGTTAGAACTAATAAGTGAATTCAACAATATTTTGCATGGCACAAAATCAACATACAATATCAGTAGCATTTTTATATATTAACAACAAACTTTCCAAAAAAGAAATCAAGAAAACAATCTCATATGCAATTTTATGCATATATAAATAAATGTTTTATATATATGAATAAAACTTCAGAATAAATTCAACCAAAGCAGTAAAAGATTCATGTACTCACTGATGAAAGAAATGGAAGAAAACAACAAATAATTGGGAAGATATTCCATGTTCATGAATATGCATAAATAATATTTTTGAAATGTGCATACTACCCAACATGATATACAGATTTAATGTATTCCCTATAAAATTTTCAATGGCATTTTCACAAAAATAGAAAAATGAATTATAAAATTCATATGGAACCACAGAAGGNTATCCAGAATCTCACACTCCTTTCTATCCTCACTCAAGTTCTGAGTTTGGGTCTATGCCCATGTGTCTGACTCCCAGTCCCTAGAAAGGATGTATTAGGTGGCTATCCTGCCTTCATCTCTTCCTAGAAGATTTCTGTCAACTTTTCTTACGTTCTACCACAAAGGCCACACTTACTTTCACCTCAACAAAACAACAAAAAGTTAACTATTTCACATGTCAAAGTCTAGATCAGTTCTTTGTAAGTTGAACCTGTTTCTCATATAATGAGCCCTGCAAGACTCCCTGGGCTGATAATTTGGGTACCATTACAGTCCTTTCTCTACCTTAGCCTGTCAAATTGCAAGCAAAATAGAAGGAAGTTTTGTTTGGCATTGCTGCAAAACAATCCCAAAATACCATAACATAAAACAACGATTTTTTTATTGAAAAGGAATTTGGAATGTATTTTGAAGTGAATGAAATTGAAAGTACAACATATTAAAGTTTGTGGAATGCCACATGGCAGTTCTCAGAGAGAAATTTATGGCAGTAAAGTGCTTTATTGGAAAGGAAACAAAGGCCTAATTCAATTACCTTGGTTTCCATCTTAAGAAACTAGAAACAAGAGCCAATTAAACCCAAAGTAATCAGAAGAAATAAAGATCCGTGCAGAAAGCAATTAAATAGCAAAGAAAAACGGTAGAGCAAATCAATAAAACAAAAAGCTAATTCTTTGAGAAATCAAAAAATATTTATAAAACCTGTAGACAGAGTAGGAAGAAAAAAGAGAGAAATGTGAATTATTAATCTTAGGAATGAGAAAAGGAGAAAAGTGGCATCACTACAGATTTTACAGATATTAAAATGATGATAAGAAATCAGAATATTAAAAATTAGTAAGGTAAGTAATCCTATATGTGTGAGAATGGAGACAAAATAACTCTTCTACACAGCAAAATAAATTGATACTGCATCTACTTTCTAGGGTGTATATACAACAGAAAACCTCAAGCAGTTTTATAAAGAGACATATACAGGGATACTCATCCCAAAGTCATTTATAGTAAAGGGAAACTGGAGACAACCTAGGTGTTCATCACAAGGGGGATGGATAACAAAATATGGAGGATTCATGTATTAGAATACTATGTAGTACTTGGGAGCAAGCAAGGTGAAAAGCATATACACATTAACAATCTGTGTGCACACTAAACGACATGTATCACACACATTAGGGTAGGTACGTATGGGGGTGGAGAGAGGAAAATGCGGAATGGCAGTCAAGAGATAAGGGAAAAAAGCAGAGAAGGGCTTTTACCTTGACCAAGGATAATCGCCTCTTATGAACTAAGGAATATGATTTACTAAACTCTGCACTGATGTCTAGAAAGAGAGAGAATCACACGAACACTGTTATGTAACTCATCACCCTTCACAACCACTAAGATATAATAAAATGGAAAAGAAAAACTTTAGGGAGTGAACTTGTATAGAGCACTGACATTATATGACAAAGACACTCATATGAAAATTAGGACAAACTGATTTTATTAGGAAATTATTTATTTCAGTTAGCCTGCCAAATTCAGAAAAGTAAAATCTTCAGCTGAATTATACTGATATAAATTAATAATTTCACATTCTAAGGCCACATGTATATTAGCAAGTTTTGCCAAAGTTATTTATTACCATAAATAATGATATTTAAGTGGAATTGATAAACTGAGGTTTTCTCTCAAGAATTGTATAAAAAAGCAAATCTTTTCTCCATCTTCTTGGGAATAGAGGTACAGTATATTTAAATGGTTTTCTCCTTGTCTCTCTCTTGCTTCAGCTTTTCAATCTGTAGAGACAGTTTATGTAACTCTAGGGCCACTGTTGAGACCCTGCGACTTGGGAGATGATGTAAGAGGGTTTTGCCTGCCGTGACTATGTCACAGCCTTCAGAGACTTTCTGAAAGAGGAAAAGGAAAGGAAAGGAAGGGAAAGGGAAGGGAAAGAGAAGAGAAAGGGAAGGAGAAGGAGAAATCAAAGCCTTTCAGGAAGGCGTGTGACAGGAGGATTAGAAGGTGAGGAATGACCCCAGAATGGATGGTCAGGAAACTCCAGAAAAATACTTTGGATCCTAGCAAAATATTTCCCTGAGAGCTGAATCCATATCTGTTCTTAGGCAATAATCAGTATCAGCACAAGCAAAAAGGAAGCTTAAGCTGCAGGGGGATCCAGTTCTACTATTCACCAGAAAAACACATCAGATAATAGAGAAATACTGAGGCCCAGGGGCAGGTCAACTGGTTAGTAAGACTCTGCTGACCTCCTATAAAACAAACGCAATAAATTTTGCTACCACCACAGATTTATCACAATGCTTCAAGGTAGAAAGAGCCAGTACCTGTAAACACCTAATAAATTAAACCCAATAACCGAGACCATCCTTTAGGAGATATTACTACTTTTCCCATTTTATGAACCATCCTATTTTCCTATCATTTATTTTGAGATATCATATATAAAATTCATTGAATGCATATTATTCATCCTCTTGCACTTGGACATATCCAGACTTCAAGATTTGTTCTTTGAGTAAAAACACTCTGGGAGCCAAACATCCAATAGCCAGGGTCATATTGGGTGATGACAATTTCAAGGCTGATATACTGATTCTTCTCCACAGACAGCTTTGCATTTAATATTTCTGGTTTTAGGTACAGAGCTGTAGTCAAAACACATTACCTTAGCATCCTGTGAATCTCAGAGAAAACACATTTGGACACTGATAAATAATAAAAGGGATAAGAAATCTTGCTGAATTCTACCTTTTCTTTCTCAACTACTCTTGATACCACTGCTACCACCACCCCATCACGTCAACCAGCATTACCACTAGTTGAGTGGTAGTTGGTATTTACTAGCCGATATTTATCGAACACTTGCTAGATGTCAGCCTACATGTCAAGCACATTACATGCATTATTTCATGTAAGCCTTCAGCAACCCTGTATAGGCATATTTGCTGTGGAGATAAGGAAACTGAGGCATGGAGAAGCTGAATCACACAGCACCTTTTAAGACACAGAGCCAAAGTGTGAACCCAGGGCATCTAATTCCAGATTCTGAGCTCTGTTTTTCTATACAACAGGACTTCTCTTCTTGCCTCGGTTTTCCCCTGTGTAAAATAAAAGCAGCGATGATGACTTAGCTTCTGGAATTGTTCTGAGTAAAATAATGTAAATGACCTTTTAAGAAATATTTTACTTATTCTGTCATAACAGTCATTTGACCAACAGTGGGGGTCAACCCCATAGGTCAACTATCTCATGAAAGGTTTTGGGCTACATATAAACTGGGGAGTAATGGTGCTATTTCTTGGATATTTGAAATTGAACCATGACCCACCTCACTCAGACTCAAGCACTGACCCATCGCAACTGCCTCTGGCTGGGAGGAACGCTTCCCTCAAAGTCACTTCTGAGCCACTCTATAGTGGTTAGCTGCTCAGCACTATTTTGGCTGGGGAGCTTGGATTCCCATTGCGTTGAGAAGCTGGAGATGAACAATCTGCAAACCTGCAGATTTTAGCTGCTCCAGTCAGAGCACATCCTTTCTTGCATTCACACCACACTACAGTGCTGAGTGAGGAATTCACTAATATTTTCATAGTGTCAGTGTGTAATCCAGGGAAGCAAATTGCAACCTTGGATAGTGAGAGAGACAGAGGGCAGAGGGGAGAAGGGGAGGAAGTGACAGAGAGGGAGGGAGAGGGAAAGAGGGTGTTTTTTTCTGATTCATTAAAGAAAACAGCACAAAACTAAAGGAATTTATTGGAAGACTTTTATGCTTCCCAATCAATGTCATTGCCAATAAAATAACGTGGCATAATTCACAAAGTGGGGATGCCCCCCTCACAATACCACGTGACTGAGAATTAAGGAAAGTGGGTATGTAAGTATTTGGAGGAAGCAGAATTGACTTCTCGTCTTCTATAGAACTGTTTCTTTCAATAATTTAAAATATTTAAAAAACAGAGGCCGGGTGCAGTGACTCAAGCCTGTAATCCCAGCACTTTGGGAGGCCAAAGCAGTCACATCACTTGAGGCCAGGAGTTGAAGACCAGCCTTGCCAACATGGTGAAACATTGTCTCTACTAAAAATACAAAAATTACTCGGCATGGTGGCACTTGCCTGTAATCCCAGCTACTTGGGAGTCTGAGGCATGAGAATCACTTAAACCTGGGAGGCAGAGGTTGCAATGAGCCGAGATCCCACCACTGCACTCCGGCCTGCGTGGGTAACGGAGGGAGACCCTGTCTCTAAATAAACAAATAAATAAAAATGTATGTATAAATGCTTAACTATAATTTGTCAGGTAATGTTTTAACCATTTAACAAATATAAAATCCCCCAACAAGCACATGAGATAGGCATTATTATTATCCTCATTTTACAAATGCCAAAACAGAACCACAGAGAGGTAAAGCTACTTGCCCAAAGTCACACAGCTAGTGAGAAACAGTCAGTGTGGTTTTGCTCTACACGGTCCGTGTTCTTTACAACTTGCTTCCTGTGTTACTTGAGGACAATGAAGGACCTTTAGACATAAAGTCAGCAACAGAGGAGACTTTTTTTTTTAATTGAAGTTATTTGAGAAGTGTTTTGTGATAAAGAGACATTGCCCTGTGAAAACTTGCAAGAACTGCACAAACTCAGAATCTGCAAGCACGTCTCCTCCTACCAACCTCAACAATACCCCGTGTTTTGCATTTATAGAAAACAATTTGCGGTGACTCACGCCTGTAACCCCAGCACTCTGGTAGGTCAAGGCGGGCAGATCACGAGGTTAGGAGACCAAGACCATCCTGGCTAACACGGTGAAATCCTGTCTCTACTAAAAATACAAAAAAATTAGCTGGGTTTGGTGGCGGGCGCCTGTAGTCCCAGCTACTCAGGAGGCTGAGGCAGGAGAATGGTGCAAACCCTGGAGGTGGAGCTTGCAGTGAGCCGAGACCATGCCACTGCACTCCAGCCTGAGCGACAGAGTGAGACTCCGTCTCAAAACAAACAAACAAACAAACAAACAAACAAAAAACGATTTTAAGGAAAAAAATTTAAGTACTTGAATAATGAAAATTACCAAACTGCAAAAATAAAACATTGTATTTATGTAATGTTTTATGGTTTACAGAGAACTTTTATACACATACCTTCTAAGTGCAGGTTCTAGTTAGTTTTCTCAGAATTTGTGACAACAATAGCAATTTCATTTTTGCTTTCTGAATGGTAAAAGGTGACAACCAATTATTAAACAAAAATACAGCAGGCAATAATGAACTCATTAAGAGGTAAAGGAATTTTAAGCACTTTTGTATTTATATTCATATGTAAGGAAGCAAAGTTGCTTATAATTCATCTTTATCTGTTTACTAGAGTAGATCCCCAGGAATATATACAAACCAAGTTTTTTTAATCCCCTAGTAATGGTATTAGCATATACTTAAAAGTATTAAAACTTAAAAAAATTGTAGTTAAACCTTCCTTAAATAAAATGGAAATTAATAAGCAATTTATTATACCATTAATAAAATAATTAATTTGTTAATAAGCAAATAACGTTAATAAAATAATTTATTATGCCTCCCACAAATTGATGTAAATTACTATAATTTGACCATACTTTTAAAATTCCTAACATGGAATAAATGCCTTTGTAATTGATTGATCTAAACTACCTTCCCTTCATTGATTGTGCCCTTTACCCAGGCTTTCCTGAGGCCCTGTGCACTAGGAATGCCTTGCTCGTGGTGTAGGCTGGATAGGCATGAGATACAGAGATGGGAGAGTGGTTTACTCCCTGATGCAGGCCTCATGGTACATGTTGACCTGCACTGACAGAAGCCCAAAGGTCACAGATTCCACCTGGAAACAAAGGAAAGAGAGAGAACTAGCAGCGGCCTCTGCCAAACTGGAGTCCAGCTGTGTAATAGTCAGTAGCAGCTACACCCTAGGGCAAAGTCAGGTCAAGACCAAACTCTGCCTTAAGAAGGAGCTCAGGGGAAGAGGGTGGAATGGAGGTTCCCAGAATCAGCTGAGTCAAAGGACACTCAAAACTTCCATTTTAGCATCAGGGGTTCTGATGCAAGGAGTAAGTAAACTTGTGGAATTCTGAAGGCATTTAGCAATAGAACCCTAATCTTTTCCTTATAAGATAAGAGCCGTACTTAAAAGAAATTGTTATCTAGGAATGTAAGTAATTCATTTTTGAGTGACAAAACCAATAAGGGATGGAAGAAAGCGACTTTGGTTCAGAGTGGGCTCAGTCACCCTTAAAGCAAACCTCGAGTGTGATAAGTGTGAACGTGAGATCCACTCGAATCAGGAAATTACAGCGTGAGAGAAAAGCCATCCTGAGCAGCATTGCCTACTTAGGACAAGCTGTAGCTCCAGTTATGAGTTTGAACCGCCAACAGAAAGATGAAATTAAAAAACAAAACCAAAAATGATGAGGAAGTTATATTTCCTTCCGAAAGTTTTAAAGCCTGAGGGGGCAAGAGAAATACGGAAAAAACAAACAAACAAACAAGCCTCAAGAATACAAACAGGCCTGACAAAATTGCTCAGACAATATTTGAGTAGGACATTCCTTTTGTTTTCCTGATTTACCTAAGTCACCTAACGAGTTGCACTTTGGCGCCATTCTGGTCTGTTAAAAGAGGGAAAGGTGGTGCCTGAAGCACTGAAAAGCATGCGGGAGCATGTGGATGCAGTGGGAACACATGCAGACAGCAAGATTCCATCAGACCTGAAGAATACTTGCATGGTTTTCAATCAGTCAAAAGGCACACTCAGCCTGGTGTTATGTCTTTGAAAAAAAGCAGTAAAAGATAAGCTGTTTATGTGCATAATTATATTTCATGGGAAATAATACTTGAATAATAATAATAATATGCTGATTTTTACTACAAGAAGATGAGTTTTGGGAAAGACCTGAAAATGACCTGCCTGCCTAGTTCAACTGCAAAGACTGTTATAGGAGTTCAAAATCCAAAGCCCTTAGCTCTCATTTACCAGAAGTAACTAGGTAAATTAAGATGTAACATTTATTATAGCATGATTAAATTTCAACCTCCCTGAAAAGAAAGGAAAGCACATAAGTTCGTCATGAATTGACTTAACTTTAGAAAGAGAATCTAAGACAATAATTGATTATTAGTTAGAAAAAAAACAAGGAATTTAGAGCATTCGTTAGACAACTCTTTTACCTATTAGGCACCTCTATGTTCTCAGCACTTTCCATAAATAATTGCATTTAGTCTTATGACAGCCTTATGGTTTTTTAAATCCCCTTTTCAAAAAAGTTTAGGTGACATTTGGCCAAAACTTTACAGATAATAAGTGACTGAGCCGCATTACCTGAGCCTTCTTATCACCGTCTCCCGCATGTTTTCAGTGCTTCAGGCACCACATTTCCCTCTTTTAACAGATCAGAATGGCACCAAGTGTGACTCATCAGGTGACTTAGGTAAATCAGGAAAGCAATAATGAATGTCCCACTCAAGTATTGTTTGAGTAATTTTGTCAGGCCTGTCTGTACCCAAATAAGTGGTTCAGCCACTTATTATCTGTAAAGTTTTAGCCACTTATTTGGTTCAGTAGTCTGAATCAAATCTGTGCTTTCCACTAAAACCTAGTGCTTTTACCTTTCTTGCTTTTAAAATTTTGGAATTATTTTATTTTGTGGGTACATAGTACGTATATTTATTTATAGGGTACACGAAGTGTTTTGATACAGGCATGCAATATGTAATAATTGCATCATGGAGAATGGGGTGTCCATCCCCTCAAGCATTTATTCTTTTTGTGACAATTCAATTATACCTTTTCGTTCTTTTTAAATGTATAATTACATTATTATTGACTATAGTCACTCTGTAGTGATATCAAATACTAGGTCTTATTCATTCATTCATTCTATTTTTTTGGACCCATGTGGTTATCTCCACATCCCCCACCAGCTCACCCCCAATACCCTTCCCAGCCTCTGGTAATCATCCTGCTATACTCTCTATCTGCATGAGTTCAATTGTTTTGGTTTTTAGATCCCACAAAGAAGTGAGAACATGTGATGTTTGTCTTTCTGTGCCTGGCTTATTTCACTTAATATAATGACCTCCAGTTCTATCCATGTTGTTGCAAATAATAGGATCTTATTCTTGTTTACAGTTGAATAATACTTATTGTGTGGCTGGGCGCGGTGGCTCAACTCTGTAATCCCAGCACTTTGGGAGGCCCAGACGGGTGGATCACGAGGTTAGGAGATCGAGACCATCCTGGCTAACACGGTGAAACCCCGTCTCCACTAAAAAATACAAAAAAACTAGCTGGGCGAGGTGGCGGGCGCCTGTAGTCCCAGCTACTCGGAAGGCTGAGGCAGGAGAATGGCGTAAACCCGGGAGGCGGAGCTTGCAGTGAGCTGAGATCCGGGCACTGCACTCCAGCCTGGGTGACAGAGCAAGACT
>NW_016807278.1:298885-303491 GCF_001698545.2 Rhinopithecus bieti
AAAAAAAAAAAAAAAAAAAAAAAAACAACTTATTGTGTATATGTGCCTCATTTCAATAGATCCATTCATCTGTTGATGGGCAATTAGGTTCTTTCCAAATCTTGGATATTGTGAACAGGGCTGCAAAAAAGCATATATGGGAGTACAGATATCTCTTCACTATACTGATTTCCTTTCTTTGGGGTATAGACCCAGCAGCGGGATTGCTGGATCATATGGTAGCTCTATTTTTAGAGGAACCTCCAAAGCGTTCCCCATGGTGGTTGTGCTAATCTGCATTCCCACCTACAGTGTACTAGGGTTCCCTTTTCTCTGCATCCTCACCAGCCTGTCTTTTGGATAAAAGTCATCTTAACTGGAGATGATAGCTCATTGTAGTTTTGATTCACATTTTTCTGATGACCTGTAATGTTGAGTACCTTTTCATATGCCTGTTTACCATTTATATATCTTCTTTTGAGAAATGTCTATTCAAACCTTTTTCCCCATCTTTTTATCAGTTTATGAAATTTTTTTCCTGTAGAGTTGTTTGAGCTCCTTATATATTCTAGTTATTAATCTCTTGGCAGATGCGTAGTTTGCAAATACTTTCTCCCATTCTGTGGCTTGTCTGTTTTGTTTGCTGTGCAGAAGGTTTTTAACTTAATGTGATCTCATTTGTCCATTTTACTTTGGTTGCTGTTCTTTTGCTTTTACTCAAGAAATTTTTGCCCAGACCAATGTCCTGAAGATTTTCCCTAATGTTTGTTTGCAGTGAAATAATTTGAGGTCTCAGATTTAAGTTTTTAATCCATTTCTATTTGATCATTGTATATGGTGAGAGATAGGGGTCTAGTTTCATTCTTCTGCAAATGGATATCCAGTTTTTCCATCACCATTTACTGACGAAACTGTCTTCCCCAGTGTATGTTCTTGGCACCTTTGTTGAAAATGAGTTCACTGTAGGTCTGTGGATTTGTTTCTGGGTTCTCTTTTCTGTTCCGTTGGTCTATGTGTTTGTTTTTATGCCAGTGCCATGCTGTTTGGGTTACTATCACTCTGTAGTATAATTTGAAATCAGCTAATATGATTCCTCTAATTTTTTTTTTTTTTTTTTTTTTTTTTTTTTTTTTTTTTTTTTTTTTTTTTTTTTTTTTTTTTTTTTTTTTTTTTTTGCTTAGGATAGCTGTAGCTCTTCTGGGTCTTTTGTGGTTTCATATAAATTTTAGGATAGTTTTTTTCTATTTCTATGAAGAATGTCATTGGTATTTTGATAGGAATTGCACTGCATCTTTTGATTGTTTTGGATAGTACAAACTTTTAAAAAATATTGATTCTTCTAGTCCATGAGCATGGAATATGTTTCCATTTTTTGATGTCCTCTTCAATTTTTTTATCGGTGTTTTACAATTTTATTGTAAAATCTTTCACTTCTTAGGTTAATTCCTAGGCATTTAATTTTATTTGTGCCTATTGTAAATGGAATTGTTTCTTTCTCAGCTTGATTGTTTACTGTTGGCATATGGAAATGTTACTGATTTTTGTATGTGAATTTTGTATCCTGCAGTTTTACTGAATTTGTTTATCAGTTCTAATAGATTTTTGGTGGAGGCTTTAGATTTTTCCAAATATAAGATCACATCATCTGCAAATCATTATAATTTGAGTCTTCCTTTCCAATTTTGATGCCCTTTATGTCTTTCTCTTGTCTAATTGCTCTAGCTAGGACTTCCAGTACTATGTTGAATTGCAGTGGTTAAAGTGGGAGTCCTTGTCACACTACAGATCCTACAGGGAAGGCTCTCAGTTTTTCCCCATTTAATATGATACTAGTTGTAGGTCTGACATATATGGCTTTTATTATATTAAGGTATCTTCCTTCTATACTCAGTTTTTTTTAGGTTTTTTTTTTTTATCATGAAGGGATGTTGAATTTTATCAGGTGCCTTTTCAGCAACAATTGAAATGATCATATGGTTTTTGTCCTTCATTCTGTTGATGTGATGTATCACACTGATTGATTGGCACATGTTGAATCATCGTTCCATCCATGGAATAAATCCTACTTGGTCATGATGAATGATCTTTTTAATGTATTGTTGAATTCGATTTGCTAGTATTTTGTTCAGGATTTTTGCATCAATAGTCATTGGAGTTATTGACCTGTAGTTTTCTTTTTTCTTCTTTTCTACGTGTCTCTTTCAGGGTTTGGTATCAAGGTAATTTTGGCCTCCTAGAATGAATTTGGAAGTATTCTGTCCTCTACTTTTTGGAATAATTTAAGTATGATTGGTATTAACATTTCTTTAAATGTGTGGTAGAATTCAGCAGTGAAGCCATTAGGTACTTGACTTTTCTTTACTGGGAAATTTTGTACTATGGCTTCAATCTCATCAATTTAAAATCTAGTACTTTTAAAATAATGTAAATAACTGTCACAGAAAACTAGGTGATTAGGTAGAGACAAAGAAGATAAGAAATGGGGTTAATATCTAGAAAGCAGAGATACTATTTCCTTCCCCCCAAGTCATCATGAAAGGAAATAATTAATAGCTATGAAATAATAAACAAATATTAACATTGATATAATCCACTGATATTATTCAAATGTCCCATTTTATTTGTATTCATGTTTGTTTGCACATGCATTCAATTCTATACAGTTTTATCACGTATGTAGATTGGTGTATCCACCATCGCAGTCAAGATACAGAACAATTCCATCAACACAAGGATTACCTGTATTGCCTTTTTATAACTGCACTCACCTCCCTTATGCCTATCCCCCTGGCCTCTAATTCTGACAACCACTAATCTGGTTTTCACATCTAAAATGTTGTCATTTTCAACAATGTTGTATAAATGGAATGATACAGTATGTAAGCTTACACTATATAAACTCTCTGGATTGTATGTTTTTTATTCAGCATAATTCCTATGACTTTCAATTTAGATTTTATATGTGTCAATCATCCATTTTTTTTCTTTTGTACTGCTAAATGGTATACCATAGTATGGGGTATGGGTGTACCAGAGTACCGTTTTTTTCTTTTTTGAGAGGGAGTCTCACTCTGTCACTGAGGCTGGAGTGCAGTGGTGCGATTTCAGCTTACTGCAACCTCCGCCTCCTGGGATTTAAGCAATCCTCTGCCTCGGCCTCCCGAGGAGCTGGGATTACAGGCATGTGCCACCACACCCAGGTAATTTTTGTATTTTTAGTAGAGACAGGATTTCACCATCTTGGCCAGGCTGGTCTTGAACTCCTGACCCTGTGATCCACCCACCTCAGCCTCCCAAAGTGCTGGGATTACAGGTGTAAGCCACCACGCCTGACCCCAGAGTACTTTTAATGAGATCCAATTTATCAATTTTTCCATTTAATGGAGTGCGCTTTTGGTCTCAAGTCTAAACAATCTTTGCCTACCCCTATCCTGTATCCCAAGATTTTGTAAGTGCTGTAGTTTTATACTTTACACTTAATTCTTAGATCCCATAGATTTTTCTCCTGTGTTTTTTTCTTTTTCTAGTTTTATGTTCCACATTTAAGTCCAGGATTTATTTTGAGTTAATTTTCATATAAAGTATAAGGTTTACATCAAGATTTATTTATTTATTTGCCTGTAGATGTTCAGTTGTTCTAAAAAATGCTATCCTTTCTCCTTTGATTTTCATTTCTACCTTCTTAAAAATTGGTTGAACATGTTTGTGTGTCGATGTATTTTTAAGCATCTCATATGAGCTAATCATTGAACAAGTATCTCTTGAGCCCCTACAATGAGCCAGGCAATATTCTAGGTGCTGGGAATGCCACACTACCCAAAGCAGACAAAAAAGTACCATACTCAAGGAGCTTACAGTCTAGTGAGAAAAATAAATATAAATCAGATAAATAAATACATAAAAGGTCAGGGAAAGAAGTAGTATGACAAAAAATAACAGAGTAATGTGCTGGGTAGTAAGGTGTTGAGGTGGGATGGGCAGCACACGTTAGACGATATGGTCAAGGAAGGCTTCTCTGAATAAGTTCCATTTGAGTAAGGGCCTGAGTTGAGTGAGGGAGTGAGCCATGAAAATACCAAGGAGAAAAGTTTTGTCTGAACAGAGAACATCATGTTCTGCAAGCTCAAAAGACTGAATATGGGTAAGAGGATGAAGACTTCCATTTTCAGTATAGCTGTGTAAGTGTCTACTGGTCCCACCCTCCCACAGATAGCAATTCTAAACTCTGAATAAAATAGGGAAGAAAACAACAACAAAAAAATCCTACCTTAAGGAACCAGAAAATAAACAAAAGCCGATACGTTCTAAAGGAGCAATAAGTCTTACAAGAAGGGAACACCATAGATCAAACTTCCCATTTGTTATGCCTTTTAGCCTGAGAGAATATCAAAGTTGGCATGATGTGGCATGGCTAAAACTCAGAGAAAACCAAGTCTTTCTGGTTTGAAAAAATAAAATAGAGCTTTGGGCAGCAACAGCCACTAGAAAATTATGGGGGTCCTAAAAATTAAAGAACCAAGAGAAGAGCCCATCCTGTTCATAAATTCTGCCCAAATCTCTGGCTGATCTCTGAATCACCCATGAGCAGGACGGATTAAAAACAGAGCAGCTCCCATTCTGTAGGTTG
>NW_016807278.1:306631-335620 GCF_001698545.2 Rhinopithecus bieti
AAAAAAAAAAAAAAAAAAAAAACAAATGGTCAGTAGGGATACACTCTAGCAGAGACTCTGGCCTAGCAAGAGTACCTGTTTTCCCCTTCTCTTCCTTTTTCATCCAATAAAACTTTGTCTTACCCACCAAAAATCAAACAGAGCAGCTAAGGATAAAAGAACTGAACTGAGATTTGGGTTGCTCCAGAGAGAGAGAGCATTTTCAGATTGGATATAAGTAAGTTAGTTGTCTGTTTAAATGAAAAACAAAAAAATAGTACAAACAAAAAAATTTTCTTTTGGGGAGAATATAATAGAATCCATTAATAACGTCCAGGATACAATTCAAAATTACTGGACATATGAAGAAACTAGAAAATCTGAACTCCAGTTAAGGGAAAAGAAAGTCAATGGTGACTGTCATTAAGATGATCCAAATGTTGGAATTAGCAGGCAAGTATTTTAAAACAGCCATTATAAATATGCTTAATGATGTAAAGGTGTATATGCTTGCTAATGAATAGGAAGATAAGAAATCTCAGTAGAAAATAAACTATTAAAAAGCATTGGCCAGGCACAGCCTGTAATCCCAGCACTTTGAGAGGCAGGTGGATCATGAGGTCAGGAGATACAGACCATTCTGGCTAACACGGTGAAACCCTGTATCTACTAAAAATACAAAAAATTAGCCGGGCATGGTGGCATGCACCTGTAGTCCCAGTTACTCTGGAGGCTGAGGCAGGAGAATCACTTGAACCCGGGAGGTGGAGGTTGCAGTAAACCGAGATTGCACCACTGTACTCCAGCCTGGGCTATACAGAGCAATACTCCATCTCAAAACAAAACAAACAAAACAAACAAACAAACAAACAAACAAAAAACAGGCATCAACAAATTCTACAACTAAAACCTACCCTCTGAAATAAAAATGTCATTGGAGGAACTTGGCAGCTGAATGGAAATGAAAGGAAAGAGCCAATGAACTTAAGGATAAATCAATAGAAATTATCCAATCTGAAGCAGAGAAAGACAAAACATTTATATAAAAAACAGGGCCTCAGGACTTATAAGACAATATCAAGTGACCAAATAAACATGTCATTGGAGTTCCATAATAAGAGGAAAAAGAGAATGAAGCAGTAAAATTGTCCGAAAAAATAGATTTATCAAACTTGGGAAAAGAGGTACCTTTACAGGTTCAAGGTGTTCAGTGAAACTCAAGCTGAACAAATATGAAGAAAACCATGCCTAGGCACATTATAGTCAAACTGCTGAAAACCAAAAATAAAGAGAAAATCTTACAAACATCTAGGAAAAAGACAGTGCTTACATACAGGGAATTCTTTGAATAACTGCTGGCTTCTCCACAGAAATGAAAGAAGTCAGAAAGTAATATATAAAATTAGTCTTTGAGAAAAAACTAATCAAGAATTCTGAGTAGAGGAACAACCACTTGAGCTCTCCATGACTGCTATGAGGAGGCAAGAGAAGAAGCCTAAAGGCAGAAGCCTATTGTAGTAATGTAGTCCAGAAGTGATGGTGTTTTAGGCCAGGCTATAGTCATTTCTTTGCATGGGCTCTCAATTGCCGTTTTCAAAATCATTCTTGAACGTGCTTGTTTGAAAGATTTCTAACCCTTCTTGGCAAAACAAGAGGTGAAGAATAACGGAAGTACAAGAGTCAAAAGACTGGATGAAGATCCATTTTGGATCAAATAATAGTTGGAACTGGGGTAAATGAAATTTTAAAAATAGATCTATATTGTAGAAATTATCTCATAATTCTAACACAAACATTTTTCCATTCTCTCGAAAACATTGCAAAGGAAGAAGGAACTGAATTAAATGAGTGATTAGATATAAGGAAAAGAGAAGACATGAAGAAACTTGTGGTTTTCTGACTTGAAGACAATAGTTCAATTTAAGAAACACATAATGACTCAGGTATAGAGAATAAATATAGGGTAGGCCTTAATGGGCCGTTAGTCTGATGTCAAGAGATGTTAAAGTAACTACCCCGTGTTAGGTAAGGAATGTACTAGGTATGGGCTATGTCAGCAAGTAAAGCTGAGTCATTACACCTGAAGTCATTGTATATATCGATGAGGTACACCTGTCCTGGCTGAGTTGGCTTAGCCTATATCAAAAGTAGCCCATGTCTAGAATTGCTCCAGTCTTACAAGGCAATGCTTAGAACGGAATATTTGCACTTCCAAAGTTCTCATGAGGCTCTCACTTATTCAGATAAAATCATCTCAACTATGAACCTGCTGTGAAGATTTTGAAAGCTGGAAACTTGCCTGGAGACTAACCTGGAAAATGTGACTAATCTCTCTACCTGTATCCAGACTTTTATAACATCCTTCCATATTTCTGTATCTTTAGATATGCAAATGATTTGATTTACCCAAGCATCTGATGTCCCCATCCATCAGAGCCTCCTCTTGACATTTGTCAATACTGTAAATACTATCATTGCACAGACAATGGGATTCATGCAAGACCCCATGCCCATTGTAACTAAGTCTCTGTGAGGAAACAGGACAATGAAGGGGAGAGGAGGGGAGAGGTATGATACTATGAGATAGCTAAAGCCCGTGGATTTGTCTGTTCTCGCACTGCTGTAAAGAAATACTTCAGACCGGCCGGGCGCGGTGGCTCACGCCTGTAATCCCAGCACTTTGGGAGGCTGAGGCAGGCCGGTCATTTGAGGATAGGAGTTTGAGACCAGCCAGGCCAACATGGTGAAACCCTGTCTCTACTAAAAATGCAAAAATTAGCCAGGTGTGGTGGCACGCCGCCTGTAATCCCAGCTACTCGGGAGGCTGACTGCAGGAGAACTCGCTTGAACCCAGAAGGCAGAGGTTGCAGTGAGCCAAGATCGCACCACTGCCACTCCAGTCTGGGTTACAGAGTGAGGACTCGGTCTCAAAAAAAAAAAAAAAAAAAAAAAAAAAAAAAAGAAGAAGACAACGACTTACCTTCTTTACCAATTTTAATTGAATTTTTATTGAAGAATGTTTTACATACAAAAAAGCACATTGTCTCAAATGCAGACCTAGTTGACTTTTCACACACCGAACATACCCATGTAACACCACCCAGATGAAGAAACAAAACATTCCCAGGACTTCCAAAGCCTTCCTCATACTCCCATCCCGGGGGGAAATTGCTATTTTGACTTAAATACTATGAATTACTTTTTCCGGTTTTTATACACTACATGCATGAAACAAAACAGTATGGACATCTTTTATATCTGGCATCTTTCATTAAACACTTTCTGTTTTGAAATTCATCTGTATAATCATTCATTTCATTGTTGTGGTATATTTCATCATGTGATGTATCACCATTAATTTTTCCTCTACTACTCATGAGCATTTTGATCATTTCCAGTTTGGGGTTATTGTAAATAGGGCTGCTATAAACATTCTAATACATGTCCATAGGTGAATAGATATAGATGCATTTTTTATTACACTTTATGTTCTAGGGTACATGTGCACAACATGCAGGTTTGTTACATATGTATATGTGTGCCATGTTGGTGTGCTGCACCCGTTAATACATTAGACATATCTCCTAATGCTATCACTCCCCTAGCTCCCCACCCCACAATAGGCCCCGGTGTGTGATGTTCCCCTTCCTGTGTCCAAGTGTTCTCATTGTTCAATTCCCACCTATGAATGAGAACATGCGGTGTTTGGTTTTCTGTTCTTGTGATAGTTTGCTGAGAATGATGGTTTCCAGCTGCAATAGATGCATTTTTGAGAGGTAATCTCTAGGGGTAGAATTGCTGGATCATAGAGTAGACTTATGTTCAGTTTAGTTGCCAAAGAATTTTGTAAGGCAGTTGGACCAATTTATACTTTCACCAGTAGGTTTTCAGATTTACGGCTGGGATACATTTTTACTAATACTTGATATTTTATCATTTTAGCTATTCTTCTGAGTATGAATTCTGAAACTGTACTTTGTGTTTGATTTTAATTTACCTAATGACTAATGAAGTTAACCAAGTTTTCTTATGTCTATAAACCAATTGGATATCATTTTTTGTGAAGGTTCTTCAGGTCTTTTTCCATTCTCTTGGTGGGTTGATTATCTTTTCAAATTTATTTGTAAAAGTTCTTTATATTTGGGGGGCACAAGCCCTTAGTTTGACATGAGTTTTGCAAATAGTGCTTTCCAGATTGTAGCTTGCCTTTCACTCTCTTACTGGTGTCCGTATTAGTATTCTAGGGCTGCCATGACAAACTATCAAAGACCTAGGGGGATTAAACAACAGAGTTTTGTTGTTTTTTAATTCTCACAGTTCTGGGGCAGGGAGTCTGGGATCAAGGTGTGAGCATGCCTGTTTTCTTCCATGCCTCTCTCCTTGGCTTGCAGATGGCCACCTTCTGGCTGTGCTATTACATGATCTTTACTCTACATGTCCACATATCTGGTGTTTCTCTCTGTGTCCAAATTTCCTCTTTTCTTCTGAGGACACCAGCCAGATTGCATTAACGTATAATTTTAGAACCACATTTTAGCTTCATTACCTCTTTAAAGACCTTATCTTCAAATATGGTTACATTCTAATGTACTGGGGGTTAAGACTTCAACAACATATGAATTTTAGAGTGGGACACAATTCAGCATATCTCAGTGTCTTTCTTTTTTGAGATATTATTGACATACCATAGAGTTCACCATTTTAAAGTATACAATTCATAAGATTATGCAACTATCACCACTAATTCCAGAAAATTTGTATCACCCCACAAAGACACTGCACACAAATTTGGTGTCCTATAGTTCACCTTTTAATGTAAAGAGACAAATTCCCACATCCTTTCAATGCTAATACCCCAAAGTGAACATGGGGTGTATGTTACATATACATTTACCCATTGCACATGTGCTCAACCTCCTCATAAATAGGTATAGCTTTGCCCCCAAACTGACTATATTAGTTTGTACTCCCACTGCTATAAAGAAATACCTGAGACTGGGTAGTTTATAAAGAAAAGAGGTTTAATTGGCTTATGGTTCTGCAGGCTGTACAGAAAGCATGGCAGTATCTGCTTCTGGGGAGCCACAGGGAGTTTTTAGTCATGGCAGAAGGCACAGGGGGAGCAGGCCTCTTACATGGCAGGAACAAGAGGAAGAGAGAGTCGGGAGGTGCTACACACTTTTAAACAACCAGATCTCATGAGAACTAACTCACTATACATTACCAAGTGGGGGGATGGTGCTAAACCATTCACAAGAACTCCACCCCCTTGATCCAATCACCTCCCACCAGGCCCCACCTCCAACACTGGGGATTACAATTCAACACGAGATTTGTTGGGCACACACATCCAAACCATATCACCTACTGAATGTATATGACTCTATTATGTAATATGGACCCTGTCAGACATAAACCCCAACCTACTCTTTCCTTCTTTGAAAAGAGATCACCTTCAGTCCATGCCCGATACTATTTCTTCACAGTTTGCAAATTGTTATCACCAATAAATCTCTCCTTTCTACTACTTAGCCATCCTGCTCGTCTTTTGGATGACAATGTGAAGGTCCAGTCTGGCATTGCCAGTCATATATCTCTCTGTTAACCCAAAAATTTAGTTAAAGTCTGCTCTGCAACCTCCTATGTGACTGCTATTTTGAGAAAATTTTTAAAACAGGGGCAGCAGGGGAATGTTTTCTACTGTTGATCAAGATGCAGTGGAGAAGCAGTGACCAGCCACAGAAGGTAAGTGGGAGTGAGCATGAGATTTCAGAGGAGGCAAATAGTGGAAGAGTTAGTGACTTGTCAGAAATATAAGGCTCCCAATACCCAGCAATATAAGGGGAACACATGTGGATGAACCCTGAAGAGCTCTGCTCAGCCCCCAAGGGTCCCTTTTATCATTTCTGTGCTGCAGGCATCTGGGTGCTGTTGCAAAGCAGAATGAGAGCCCCGTTTCTTTGCCTTAAATTGGAGCAAATTCTGAGGACTAGTTTATAGCCCAAAGTTCCCCTTTGGGATAAAGCTATGCTGCTACCTTCCTCTCCTTAGGATGGTCCCTGATAGCCCTGCAGGGGCCCTTCCCTTTCCAGCCTTGCCACCACCCCTCCCTTTCCTGTTTTTCCCGGTAACGCTTCCTGAATACATTACTAACACAGGGTTCCTCTTCTCAGGGTCTACTTCTGAGGAATCTGACCTAAAAGAGACACCAAAGTCATTTAAGTTAAAATATTAAAGAGTGATCAGATTGAACTGAAAGATTTGGGTATGCCCAAGAGGAGCCCTTGTGTTACACATAGATTAAGCTTTCAAACACTTTCAACCTTGTTATTATTGGGTGAAAGGGATATCAAACAAAACCAAATATCCCTTAAATAAAAGTGGAAACAAGAAGTTACTCTGGAGAAATACTAGTAATCAAATAGGGTGAGCATGGCGGAGACTCAGAAGAAGATGGCATTATTTGATCTGATACAGGTCAGGAAGAATAGAAAATGAAAATGTAGGGTAAATATTTTTCAGATAAAGGACGCAAGTATGTGTTTTTTGAGGACAACATACACAATAAAGTAGAAAAGTAAGTTAATCAGAGAAACATCAGAGAATGACTTGCAGAGAGCCCTAATTTTTCATTACTCAGAAATCACAGTGAAAACAAAGATAATTTGATTTTTGGTAGGTAATTATTTATTCAGCCAGTCCACCAAATCCAGGAAAGCAGGAACTTAAACTGAACTAAGACAAAAATTATGACTTGTTTCATATGATCAGTGCCACTAAGAACATTAGTGAATTCTCTTAAACACAGATATGTTTCCCCAGGAAATGATAGTACTTGAGAAACACAGAATTGCTAAAGAGAGAAATGTAACCGTTTCTCTGTTTTGTGGGGAAAGGGGAAGGAAAAATCGATATACTGCTTTCTAACTGGTGTTGTTCCTCTTCAAGTCTCACGCGTGTTCCAGTCGTTTAATCTCCAGAGACAGCTTATACAACTCCAGGGTCATTTTCAAATCCTCTGGGTGTGGGAGACACTGCATGAGTTTTCTACCCAAGAGCACTGACTCACAACCTTCAGAGGTTACCTAAATGAAATAAAGCAATCGTTTTCGAGAGGCTTCTCCCCAAACTAAATTAGAAGATGTAAGATTTCTCCCGGATGTATCACTGATGACCATGAAATTGGAATATCAAAACCCTCCTCAGGACGGATGAATAAACTCCCAAAGAAACTAGGGTCTCAGCCAAGTGTTCTCCCTTGGCTGTCAGGCAGCAATCAGTAGCTGGTGAAGCAGGGAAGGAACAACACTGCAGACAACAGCCAGGGGGCCTCGTTAGGGGCAACAGAAGGGACAGTTCTGATGGGCGTATCTGAAATGAAGCAAAAGCATGGCATTTCTTGTAGACAGTATAAGGTTGGGGATCAGGTCGGCGGATCTATGAGACCTTCCTATCAGGGGGTGTGGTCCTTCTTGAGCTTGCCTTAACAAGCACACCAAAGTGTTTAGAAGGTGATGGTGCTAATTCTGTAAGCGATGTGTCTGAAATAAATCCTGCCAAAAGTCACATCTCATTGGTGTTGGCTAGGACAGTGCTTTGGAGGAGACTATCATTTTTAGAATGGGACAGGATGCCATGAAATGTGTGCCACTTACCCACTCACACCTGGGCACCTCTGGGTGCCTGCCATATTCTGTGCTCTGATCAAGTGATATTTTGAGGACCAAGCACTTTATAGCCAGAGTCACATTGGATGGTGACATTTTCAAGTTCAACATACAGATCCTTACACAGACGGCTTTCCATTTTCTGTCTCTGGTTTCAGACACAGAGCTATAATGGAAACACAGAGCTGTAATAGAAACACTATAATGGAAACACATATTACACAATACAGTCATATACATTCGGTAGGTGATACGGTTTGGATGGGTGTCCCCACCAAATCTCATGTTGAATTGTAACCCCCAGTGTTGGAGGTAGGGCCTGGTGGGAGGTGATTGGATCGTGGGGGTGGAGTTCTCGTGAATGGTTTAGCACCATCCCCCCACTTGGTAGTGTACAGTGAGTATGATTCTCAGAATAAGATTTTGTAATAGTAAGAATATTGAGAGTTATGAAACACTGATAAATTATACCTGGATGGGATGCTGAGAGTTGTTCTTTACCTCCATTTATTTATGATTGTAACAATAAGATTAATAATAAGGCTAATAATGTTATTACACATACTACATGTCAACGTAAGTACTAATGCAAAACATTATTACCTCGATTTTGCTAAAGAGAAAAACTAGGTACAGATAGTTTGTGTGACTTGTCTAATATTGCATAGCCTTTGGGTGGCATGATTATGATGTAAACCTAGGCACTGTGGTCCTAGAGTCAGAGTTTTCAAAATTAGTACAGTATCTCCAAACCTTGATCTTTTCATGGTCCTAAGTATGTAATTTTTGTTCTCATATTCTTAATATTTTGCTGTGTTAAATGGAGGCAGTGGTGGGGAATTAGCTCCTTGAGTTACTATTAATAGATTAGTTAAAAAAAAAAAAAAAAAGGTTGACCCTATCCTTGTGGTTGACCCAAAATCTCCTATCAGGTCAACTTCATTATGAGAAGGTGGGAGCACACATGAGGTTCTAATGGAGACATCAAATACTTGAAGTATGTTGGGAATTTACCCACAGGATTCCTCATTTAAACTTAAGTAGATACCCACTAAAATTTTGCTAAATCCTCACTGACACTCTCAAATTAAAAATTGTATCTCTAAGTCCACTAACAGAACCCTGTATACACAGACACTTGAATTATAACGAATGTCACACTGCAGAGTTGTGTGGAAACTATAGTTTATTAAATAAGTGGTATATGGTTAATTGAATAGCCATTGGAGAAGAACAAACTTTAGCCACTACTTTCCACCATAAACACACAGGAATTCCAAGTGATTTGGAGATACTAATGTGAAAGGTTAAAACAATAAAGCTCTGGAAAATAACATAAGGAAATATTTTTTGTGATCTTGCTGCAGGCAAATATTTCTTAAACAGGATATGAAAGGTGCCAACATCAAGGAAAAAAATTATAAATAGAACTAAATTAGAATTTAGAACTTCTATTTATCAAAATTAGAACACTCATACACTGCTTGTGGAAATTTAAATTGTTGCAATCACCTTTGAACAAAATTTGGCATTATCTACTAAAGATGAATATATGGCTGGGTGGTGTGGTGTCTCACACCTGTAATCCCACACTTTGGGAGGCCAAGGCAGGTAAAGGAGGATCACTTGAGCCCGGGAGTTCAAGACCAGCCTGGGCAACAAAGAAAGACCCTATCTCTACAAAAAACTTTTTAAAAATTAGCTGGGTATGGTGGTGCATGCTTGTAGTCCTGGCTACTCAGGAGGCTGAGGCAGGAAGATCCCTTGAACCCAGGAGTTGGAGGTTACAGTGAGCTATATTTATGTCACTACACTTCAGCCTGGGTGACAAAATGAGAACTTGTCTCAAAAAAAAAAAAAAAAAAAAAAAAGAGAGATGAATATATGCATACTCTATGAAATAGTAATCCCACTTTTAAGTTTATTCCCAACAGAAATATTTGCACATTTATATCAAGAATCATGTGCAAGAATGTTCATAAGAGCACTGTTCATAATAGCCTATAACATGAAAATCCTAAACTTTTATAAGATACATAAAATGTGTTATGTTTATCTAAAGATTATACAACAACGAAAATAAATAAGCTATCACCCCATGCAAGAACACATAGATGATTTTCAAAAACATAATACTGAGTAAAGAAGACAGGCACAAAAGAATACATACATGATTTCCTTTATATTAAAAGTAATGGCAAAAACCGCAATGACTTTTGCACCAACCTAAATATAATGCTAAAAAGTTGATAAAACTAGTCTGTGATGCTAGAGGTGAGACTAGTTGGGAAGGAGAGTTGGGGAGTCACTGGAAGAGGGCATACGGAACACTTCTGGGATGCTGGTAGTGGTGATGCTTCTTGACTTGAGTGGTAGTTTGTCATCGTGGGTTCACTTTGTGATAATTTATTGACCTGTACTCCTAAGATTTGGACATAGTGTTGTAGTATGTTATATTTAAATTAAAACTTTCATTTAAGCAAAAAATGGCCTTCCAGATGACCTTTGGAAAGATACATTGATAACAGTAGTGTTCAAGAGTGATAAACTGTGATCATTCATGCTATTAAAATATTGTACCATGTGTATATATTAATTACACAAATTGAATAAATAAATAAAGTGTACATTTCTACGTGCTGCCTCTGTCTAGGAGGAGACTCTTGTTTGACTTTTCATAGAGGTTTTACCTTATTAGCAAAGGCCCTCAGTAAGGTCAGAGTTAACCTTTACATTGAAGGGCTGGAGCCAACCAATATGAATTTCTGCAGGTGACTTCAGCCTCTCCAATTAGAACATATCCATCATCACAGTGATAGTGCACCAGAGTAGTAGAGAATAAAAATGACCTCACATCTCCGTAGGACCCATGGCCAATGGGAAACACCATTCTGCAAACTTGAATGGTGAGAGAGAAGGTAGAGGAGAATGAGTTAGAGTTTCAGTTAATGAACAATTCAGTGAGCGACCCTTCTCGTTATACAGAACTAGGTCATTAACTTATTGTACTGCTGATGTACATTTCATCTCCTTGACAAAATCCGTAAACTTTTACACTGTTCATGGACTTTTGGGTACAAAAGCATTAATTTAGCCACAGGAAATTACTCCAAAACAGAATCATACTCAGTAATCATGAGGCTGAATAAAAAGAAAGGCCACAAATTAATTTTCCAAAAGCAGACAGTGCAATTTAAAAACAGCCGAGAGACTTGAATAGATGCTCCTATAAAGGGGCTATACAAATTGTCAACAGACATATTAATAGCTGCTTACTCCCATGGGTCATCAGGAAATACAAATAAAAGCCACAATGAGAAATCACTACACACTCACCACAGAATGTCTGCAATTGAAAATAATGATAACACCAAAGTTTTCATGAGTAGTACACAGTGGAACTCCAATGAACTACCTAAGGAAATATAAATTGGTACAGCCACTTCCAAAAACGTTTGTGGTTATCTCCTAGAACCTGGCAATTAAAATCGTGGGTATTTCCTTGGCAAAAATACACAAACATGTACACTAAAAGACAAGCTCAGAAATGTTTTGAGCAACATTATTTGCAATGTGCCCAAACATGAAAGAGCCTAAAAATCCATCAACTCTAGAATAGGTAAGTAAATTATAAGCCATTCAACTGATGGAGTACTATATAGCAATAAAAATGAATGAGATACTATTTACCAAAAAAATGGGTGAATCTCACAAATACATTGAGCAAAAGCCGATAGACCATTAATGTATAATTCTATTCCATTTTAAAGCTTTTAAAATTCAAAACTAAGCTACAGAACAAGTGTAAATAAAATAAGGAAATGATTACTCTTCAAGTCAGGATGATGGTTAAATTTGAAGAAGGATGAAGTGGTAAGTGGGAGGGCCCCATGGGACTTCTGGGGGCTGGCAATGTCCTACATCTCTACCTGGGTGAGATTTTCATTAAGTGTTTGATTTTTGATGAATCATGTTGCTGTACATTTTCACTTTGTATACTTTTTTATATGTGCGTTATATTCTAATAAGCTTTTTAAAAAAGAGTTGATTATCTTTGAAAATGGGTAGAGAGTGAATGAATCCAGATGAGTCCCCACCTCTTCCAACTACCACCCCCTCCACAAAGAGAATGTTTTGTCATTTTGCAATTTTTGGAGAGAGGTTTTTTGAAACAATGCAAAACAATGACATATTTGGAAGTAAGAAATACGCAAAGAGCACTTTGGGAAGTTGAGGTGGGCAGATCACTTGAGGTCAGGAGTTCGAGACCAGCATGGCCAACATGGCAAAACCCCGTCTCTACTAAAAATACAAAAATTAGTGTGGTGGAGCACACCCATAATCCAGCTACTCAGGAGACCGAGGCATGAGAATCGCTTGAACCTGGGAGGTGGAGGTTGTAGTGAACTGAGATCATGCCACTACACTCCAGCCTGGGCGACAGAGCAAGGCTCCACCTCAAAAAAAGAGAAAGAAATATGCAATGTTGAGTTGTTCAGTTAGCCTATCAGAAAAGGAATGATCTATAGTGCCAAAAGTTTTGCAGACAAGATTTAGTGCAATTTAGTAAATTTAGAGCACTGAGTATGTTGATAAAGCACCACTAAGGGTGCTTTCCTGTTAGGAAAGATTTCCTAAGGGAAGATTAGGAAACAATTCCCTGGGTGTGGGCAAACCCATCTCCGATCTGGTTGACCACTTGCTCTTTCCTATCTCCTTGGTATCTGGTGACTCCTAGAGGGAAGATTTCCTGTTAGGACTGAATCTAAGTTAAAGCTGTTTCCAACTTGTTTGCTGAAAAGCAAATTAAAACTGCTGACTCCTTTCTCATAGATTCCATCCTCACCAAGTACTACTCCACCATGTGTGCACTGTTCTCGGGCACTCTCACCTGTTCAGTGTTCTCCTATGTGCATTCTTACTTCTGTGACTTTTCTTCTGCCATTTGCTCTACTACAATGCTCTCTACCTTTCCCCACGTGCAGTCCTGGCACACGGTGATCATTCCTGCCTGTGGTTGCCTATGGCTCTCAATAGGAATGATATTTTGAGTTCTTAGCCACTTGCATTTTATATATGTTTATCATATATTTATTCTACAGAAAAGGAAACGCAACCTTAGAGAGGTCAGTTATTCTGCATAAGATCACAGCTACTAAGTGCCAGCACATGAATCAGACTCAGGGATTAAACTCAGGCTTCTATCAGTTCAAAACCCATTGCTCCTTCTTAGAATACTACTATTTTTCTGCTCTCTATAGCAAGCATTGAGTAAGTACTTTATGTGGCAGCTTGGGAGGTTTAAAAGGCTGTACAATGAAAGTTTTGGCTGAAAAACAATATTCGTGTTATTTGCAAAGTCAAGTAACCCTCTCTCACCAACGAAGTAGGTGACCCAGAACTGGTTAGAAAGCTCTTATCTCCCTCACCTAAATCAAAAACATTGAAATGACAGGAACAGAAGATATTTTAAGGACAATATTTGGGAAGGAATTTTTTTTTGTAGTGAAGCTTTTGTTATCCTGTGAGCCCCATTCCATCACTTCCATGAGGAAAATGTGTGGGTGCACTTTTCCTTCACATTAAGAGAGGGACTCTAAGAAGCCCACTGAAAAAGCCTAATATGGCTCCTCTCAGTTTGGACAGGGGGACACAGTGGATTAGTGTTGGACTCCTGCCAGGGAAATCTAAAATGCAAAAGATGGGCTGTCCAGTGGCTCTGATAGTGGGAACAAATGAAAGATCTCTGCTGCTTTGAGATTGACCTATACTCCTGATGTTATTCAGAAAAATGGATGGGTGAGTACTTCAAGGGAATTAGAAATCAGATGCATGAGAAAGTCATTCATGGTGGAGTTGTCTTCAGGCCTGTCTAAAAGAGCCATGAGGGTGGGAGGAAGACCTCAGTAAAAACAAAATAAAACAAAAACAAAACCTCTAGGAGTCACCAGATATCAAGGAGATAGGAAAGAGCAAGTGGTCAACAAGATCGGAGATGGGTTTGACCACACCCAGGGAATTGTTAACAGATTAGCAGTGACGGCAGAGGACCCCATCGCCACCCCTCCACACACACAGAATACAAGAGAAAGAGCAAGTCTGAAGCACCCAGGAGGCCAAGGATTAGCTCAAGTCAAACATTGTTTCTCTCACCTCTTCTCCCAAAGTTTCAACTCAGGGGAGCTCAGAAAGCATAGCAACAGTCAGTCCAAAGGAAATGTTTGTTTTTGTAGCGAGGAATAGAAATTCACCTGTATATAAGTCCACAGCTTCCACACAGCCTTTCCTAACCCTCAGATTAAACACCTCCATAGAAATAGAAAACATAGCTTTTAATTTTTATAAATAAATAAATACATATGTAGAGCTCTTTGCTAGGCTTTTTGGGTAATATTAAGGGACATACTTGCAACGTATTTGAAAAGTTAAACCATAGCCATGTAAATAGTCATACCATAGAACCAGTCACCCAAGTGCCAGAAGATTAGGACAGAAAAGGAGTTCTATAGGATAAGGTGGTGACAGAACAGAGGACTGGATTATCAAGGGAATACTTCACAGAATAAGGGGAGATACATCCTCAAGGGTGGGTAAAGTTGAGTCACTGAAAAAATGGGAGAAGCAGAATATACTGAGGCAATAGGCAAGTCTGGCATCAGATTGCTGTTGCAAGAGAAGTGGGAGGTAGGATCAGAAAGGGAGGCTCAAGTTGACAAGACATTAAACACCCTTTCAGGGGGTTGGGATCAGAAGTAATGGGAAGATTTGGGGGACCAGAAGAGAAAAGAAAAAATAAGGAGGAACGTGGAGAAATAATTCAAAGACTTGTTGACAGATTGGAGAAAGTCTTCCTCCATTACCTCAGAGTATAAGAAGGGAAATCAGAGGTGGAGTTGGCCTCTTTATCCTGTACTGACACTGTTACCTTAATTAACACCATCCCTCAATAGTTTTCATGCTTCAGATGTGAAGAATTGTCTTCCAAATACAGTTGCTTCCTTAATAAATCATGTTTTCCTCCTCAATGATCAAAAAAGCATGGCTTCCACCCTTTATACAATCTACCAGCTCTCAGAGGAGCACCCAGCTATTATTTTGGGGTCAAGATTTTCTCCCTAAACCATCCAAATCCTCCATTTTTGATGCCATGATAGCTGTTTCAGGAAATATGTTTATAAATACTTTAACGTGTTATAAAATTAGTTCTCTCAAGTTAAGAAACAACGTTGGCTAGTGACAGAGAAAACTACAACTTTGCTAAAAGGACATTCTATTTAAATAATATAACAATCATTAATTTCCGTAACAAGAGCTCTTCAACCAGTTCTGGCAAGTTCTCGCAATCTCATACATTTCTCACTCATTTGTAAAAACTTCCCTGTATTTGAATAACAATGTGTTACCGTTGCGGTAAACTGAGGAACGGAGAGACTTTTAGATGCTGCTTGACTTTGGAGAGTTCCCTATTCCCGCCACAACTCTGAGCTGTAGCGCAGCTCCTATTAGCCGTACGCAGATTGACACTAGTTTTAGTTGGGCCCACACTTTCTTGGAGCACACAGTCCACGCTAAGAGATCTGTGACTCCCCACTTCGAAACTGTTGAGGCTAATTAGGCCCCTCCATTCACACACTTTCAGTTCCCATGTTTGTAATTGCGTGGTGAGCCACTCTCACTACCTCCAGTTTCCTAGTTGGGGTGGTGAGCCACTCTCGCCACATCCAGTTTCCTAGCCGACTTAGCGAGCCACGCTCTTGTCCTGTGTTGGCAGGGTGTGAGTTTCATCTGAATTGACGAGCCACTCCCATCGCTCCCAGCCCCTCTGGGTCAGACTATTTGGCACAACCCGGGAGGTGATCAGGCTCCCCTTCCACCCAAAGGAAAGGTCCTACCTTCGGTCCCCAAAACCTTACCACCGTTCCTGAAGCGTGCTGTTTTAGAAATCGTCCTGTAGCTCCTTTTAGGTTCCGTTGCACTGCTGGGTAGGGGGCGCCAGGTCACCGGAGAGTTGATCTCCCCTCTAGGCTGCAGTTCTCCCAGCGGAGCCTGGGGTCACAGGTTTCCCAAGTCCCAGGCTCCACCCCCAAGAGGCAAAGGAGACAGTAAGCTTGCCGTCTCCAGTCCCTTTGTGGTTGCCAAAAACATTGTGGTAAAGTGAGAAACGGAGAGACCAATACGGAGTACAGGAGGATTTGTTTATTTTTAGGTACGCACCGGCTCAGAGGATTTATATGCAAAAAGCTGAGCATTGAACAAAGATAGAGCGGTGTTTTTATAAGCGGCCTTACCAAAGCAAAACAGAAGCAGTTAATTATGCAGTGACAGGTCACGTAATTTATAGCATAACATAACTTGTGACCTTGCATAGCTGGTGACCTTGTAGCTGCACTGAAAGAAAAATAAAAACTGTCTAAATACAGACGTTTGCAAAACATAATGATGCTTAAGAAGCCTGGGAAAAGAGTAACGGTAAAAGAATTTGTCTTTTTTTTTTTTTCCTTTAACCTTGTTCTAAAATGGAGGGGGAGTGTTTGGAGCCTATTCTTGTGGCCTTGGCTATTCAGACAGCATTATCTTATAACTATCCTTAAAATAAGCTGCTAGGCAAAGGAAAACTTTTTTTTTTTAATCCTTGCCTTGCCACATTTTGGGCCTTAGCTTTTACTTTTTTTAAAGTAAATAAATGCAGTACTTATTATTATTGTTATTTAAATTTCTGCCTCATTACATTTGTATAAGGCTTTACAGCTTACAAAGTGCTCTATATTTCACTTCAGCAAATTCACTCAGAATTTGTGATAACAGGCAATATATCGTGCTTTGTGGATGGAAATTTTTTCTGATCAATTAGTAACTGAGATTGTAGATGGTATAACTAACTTAATTGGAAAATAATTGTGTCTTAAGCATTTAGGAACATTTATTTAAATATAAGAAATTGATTTAGGCCAGGCGCAGTGGCTCACGCCTGTAATCCCAGCACTTTGGCGAGGCAGGCGGGGCGGATCACAAGCGTCAGGAGCTCGAGAGCCATCCTGGCTAACTCGCGTGAAACCCTGTCTCCTACTAAAAATACAAAAAATTAGGCGCAGGCGTGGTGCCGGGCCGCTCTGTAGTTCCCAGCTACTCAGGAGGCCCCGAGGCAGCAGAATGGTGTGAACCCAGGTGGCGGACGCTTGCAGTGAGCCAACGATCGCACCACTGCACTCCAAGCCTGGGAGACCAGAGCGAGACTGTCGTCTCAAAAAAAAAAAAAAAAAAAAAAAAAGGGAAAATTGATTACGATAAAGGTTATTCCTTTCTAAAGCAGCTCTGCAAAGATTTCTGCATATGAACACTTGTTTTAGACCTAATAACAGCCTCTATCTAAATTAGAACAATTTCCTTGACATTTTGAGATTCTTCATTTTTATTAATAACATAGTCACTTTATTCTCTCAAAAATCTTGTGAACTCCCACCATTTGACGATATTTGATTAATTGTTCATTAGGAATTTTTCTCATACCTTGGAGAAACTGTCCTCTTTTACCCATAACCACTGTACTCACCACACAAGCCAGAAGGGCACCACAGTAGAGTCAAGACCCCAAAGAGGCCTAGTGCTGGGAAAATGCTCTGCAACTTGAGGGACATGGCACAGAGTCTCAGAGGGGCCACAATAGGGCTTGGTCTTCTCCGATACCTTGAATCAAGATGAAGAAAAGTTCTCTAAGTAACAGTTGAAATATGCCTATGCCAAGAAGTTCAGCCTTGGCAAAGTCCCAACAATGGGTCCCTGAAAGGGAGGGGCAAGGAATGTGACTGGTAGACAGGATGCTGAGCACAGTTCTGACAGAGGGGAACTGATATGGCCCTTTCTTGGGGAGAAGATTCTGGGGCACCCTCTGAGATTCTATATGTATCTCCCTAAGACTTTATCACTGTTCAGGCAGAGATAGTGATGAGTCTCTTTCTGGGTATATGCATAATTCTTCTCTGAGGGAACAAGAGGAAAAGGCAAAAGGACTGCAGCTCCTGTCACACAGGGTAGGTGGTGGCTGTCCAGGAAGGAGAGGTCGCAGCATGAGAGAAAGGCCAGGCTGAGAAGCAGTCCTGTCCAGGAAGTGATATCCTCACTGAGGCAGATAAACTGCCCATAGAAGAATGAACATTTTTTTTTTAAAGTTTGCAAAGTTAAACTTTTCTAAACAGCCCAGCCAGAACAAGTAAAACAATTCTCTACATTTAAAAATACTCAAGAATCTAGTTCAAAACAATAATTAGTCTTACAAGAAATATATGTGAGTGGGAACTTCTTTTTCCTACTTCCTGGAATTTCTGATGTACCTATGACACCAAAGATTCACTCTGTGAAACTATCTTACTCTGAAAACTGTTCTAGTTTGTGTTTGCAGCACAGGAAAAGCTTGCCCTGAAATTTAAATGCTTGAGGATGATAAATTGGGAAGAAAGGAAGATTTATTGTGACTTACAGAATATCTGAATGGTGCTTGTTCAGAGTGAAACCCAGCATTTTGCTGTAAGCAACAAAAGATATGTTTTTGAAGGGCACATTTGTTATTCTTCATGGGAAGATAACCACAGGACAAAATTTCTCTTAGCTATCTGGCATTGCCTAGCTATTCACCCAGACCATTTCCTAAATTTAGTCTCCTAAAGTGAGACAGACAAAACCACCAATGTGAGTTGTATCTTTTGCCCACCAGCTGTGGGTTTCTGTTCCTGTAAGAGACAAAGATTGTTGTCTGAACAAGAGAGTAAACTCTGGAATTTGTCCTAAAGTGATCTTCATTACCCGGTTAAGCGGGAATGACTACTACATACCAATAGTAGCCAAAATGCTTCTCTCTCAAAAATAAATACAAAGAATTACCAAATGTAACTGAGTAAATGTCTTTGGAATATTGATGAAAGCACAGTTAAATCTCAACTTTCTAGAGAGAAAAGAAAACAAATCCATTAAGTGGTTGCTTCCTTTAGAAAGAGGAACACAATAAAGTAGTTTAGCTGGGTGCAGTGGCTCACACCTGTATCCCAGCACTTTGGGAGGCTGAGGCAGGCAGATCACTTGAGGCTAGGAGTTTGACACCAGCCTAGCCAACATGGAAAAACCCGGTCTGTACTAAAAATACAAAAATTAGCTCGGCGTGGTGATGAAAGTCTGTAATTCCAGCTACTTGGGAGCCTGCGACATAAGAATTGCTTGAACCTAGGAGGAAGAGGTTACAGTGAGCTGAGATCACACCACTGCACTCCAGCCTGGGCAACATAGCGAAACTCTGTCTCAAAAAAAAAAAAAAAAAAAAAGTAATTTAAATGTTTAACCAGAAGGTTTGTTAACCTGGCTTTAATTTTTGAGCATGAGATGTACCAGAACTTTACATAAATTATCATAATTGATCTCAAACAGCCCTGTGACACGGCGCTAATCTTCCTCATTGCATAGATGAGGAGACAGATTCAGCTAGATTACATAAACTGCCCTAAATCTCTCAGATATTTTAGTGACTAAGCCAAATTCTGCCTAAGAATGATTCCAAAATCCAAGATTTTTCATTATACCAAAATAATTTTCACTCATTGGCCAAAATGACTACCTATGAGTTTACTGACTGGGCCACTTGGGAGTAAATGAACACAGTTGGGTTTTATTCAGTGATATGCTCACCCTCCAGTTGCTGCTCGTGCTGCAGTTAATGGGTTATACCTGTGACATTCTGCAGAGAATGCCTTGCTATAATAGGAGCCATGTAATCCTGAAGTACCAAGGAAGTTATGCCCCACCCCCAAGAAGCAACCAATGTCGTACTGGTATTGGGGTTCAAGAGCCCTGATCCCTTGACTCAAGTCTGGATGACCCTGTGGTGCAATTTGTACTGAAGCCCCTGTTGATTTGGTGTAGGCTATGTGTTTCCTGTGAACATGTTCTTGCTCGGTTCTTTCCCCTCCCTATTTGGCTGCTTCATTTCCTTACAATTTTTTTTTTCTTCCTGAAGGGCACAGTCTTAAAAATTCACATGCACCTGAAACTAGGAAACAGACTCTAAGGATGGGATTCTTGAATTGTATCACCCACCAGCCAACTGGCAATCAAGACCCCATCACTTGTAAAAGGTAGAGTACTGATAGCCCCATTTGCTGTAGCAGGGCAACTATTCACATTTTCACCTGGTGAGCTGTCATGGAACACAGATGGGGAAGATGCACTGGCTCGTGCCATGTCTCTGGCATTTGAGAGGTAGGATGGAAATAGCAATAATAGGGATTGTGAAATTGGGTGGCTGAGAAGCACCCCTTAACTGAAAATGAAGGCACAAGGCAACCAATCACAATGCAAATACAAGGGTGAAAGCCAGAAGTCCTCCTTGTTACTATCTAAAGAAACTCTTATCTCAGGTAGCTGAGGGTTAATTATGCTGAGGACCAGGCTCGGGACCTTACCTAAAAAGAACAGCAGGACTTCAACAAAGGATGAATTCTTAGCCCTTCTAAGTCTCCTACTGAAACTCAGGGCCCTTATATACACTACATTATTATTTACTATATTCACCACACTGTGCAATATATTTCAAATGAAAACCTTATTCCTACTATCTAATTGATGGATAATTGGCCCATTTTCCCTTGTTATAAGATAGTGTCCCTTCCCCATGCTTACACACTATGCAGAGGATCAAATTAAGCAGGTGCCATATAAGGCCATAATTGCCCTCCTCATGATCTGTCCCCCACCTCATCACCAGTCACCAGGCCAATAGCTGAGGTCAAATCTCAGTGTGAACTGACTGAGAAAGTGCTGGCCCTGCTAAAAGAAGAGAGAAATTAAACCCAGAAGCCATGGGATCTAGCTAGCATGTGTTGCCAGGAATTGGGAGATTATCCCTGGGCATGGATCCTGAGGAACTGGGAGAGTATGCCTAGGAGTGGATCCTAAAGCTAGATAAGGCAGAGTTTATCAGCATAGGGACAACCTCCCATAACACAGGATTTAACACCTTGGCAAGTGCCCTGGGAGTCAGTTCTAATATGATGCTTAAGAAAAATGATAGTCAATATTAAATGGGATAGAGATGCCAGAACTGCCATGGCAAACTAAGTCGGAAGAAATGACAGGGTCAGAGAAGTAGATATGTTACAACTATCTATTTTATTAAGGCCACAGATCCACCAGCTATTTTCTTCATGAGAACCCTGAGGATGTACCATTTAACAAGCTAACAAGGAATGCACCCGTGACAGGGACCAACATCACTGCAAAACTCAATAGTGACTGGCCCTCTGTAGGCTGCGTCTTATGGTAGGATGGGCTATTATCAAATTTGGCTGCCCAATAGCAATGAGGATAACAGATTCCAGAGTAGCAGGGCTTATAGCAGTTAATCTTCAGAAGCAAAAGGTGGGTGAAAAATCCTGTTTTGGACAGCAGAGTCAGGACTGACATGATTCAAGAAATGTGCCTAGGATGCAAAACTTAAGGAGGCACTTGCTCTCAAGGTTGTGCAAGTACTGACTCTGCACTTGTATGACACTGTGAGTGCCTCCTTAAGAGTGAAGCATTTAGGGCAGCAAGGTGGGATTGCAGCCTGGGAAGGTGAGGATGTCGTGACCTGTAGGAGTCTTTGAAGAAGGCTACAGAATACAGTGTTCCTAAGGGCAAGGGCCAGCCAGCCTGGTGATTGCTTAATGTAAAAAGAGATCAAGAATGAACAATCCAAAGACTGAGGCTGGCCACTCCAGGCTCATGATCTCTTAGAAGAGAAGATTCTAATATCTCTTAGAATAGAAAATCACGATCTCTTGTCTTTTACCTTGCTGATTGCCCTTTTTTTCTGACAATTTCCTCAGCAGTAAGTGAGAACAGGTCCATATGAGGAAGCACTGTGCAACCCCACAGTAGGTATATATAGTAGTGATTCTCTAGTCCTTCCACAACGGGACCTTCAGTAATTGATTTAAGTAATTGGTCACTGTGCTTTTTAGAAACTTGTTGGATTTGAGCTACCTGTGGTACCTGGGAACAGAAAGTATGATAGTTAAAGTAGGAGCTACAGGGGCCAGGCAAAAAAGGATTCATAGTTCATGGCCATCTCACGGTGATCTACTGTGTCTAGGGCCCACCTGGTGGTCATTTCCATGGTTCCCAAATGTAGAGCAGTTGGTAGGACACTCGCATTAATTCCCTGACCTTTAGAAAAAGAACTATTGAGGTAGGAAACCCCATGCAGAAAATCTACAAATAATATCACTTTATGCTGAAACACAGAATGTTTAAGATTAGGTACAAGGCAAGGATCTCTACTCTTATCATTCTTATTCAGAAATACATTTCTTGGAATATATAGCCCATGCAGTAAAGCAGGAAATAAATAAAAGACATGCAGTTTGGGAAAGTAGAAACAAAACCTTTTATTTGCAAACAACATGATCATGTATGTAGTAAATCCCAAAGAATTAATAGAAAACCTAATAGTACTTATGAGAAAATTTAATAAGGCCACAGATACATGATTGATATACAAAAATCAATTATATTCCTATACACTTGCCATGAACAATTGGAACTTGACATTTAAAAAGCACTACCATCTTAAGGGCAATATGCTGGGTGAAAATAACATTTCAAAAGGTCACATGCTGTGTGATTTCATTTGTAAAACATTGTCAAAGGGACAAAATGATAGAGAGGGAGAAGAGATTACGAATTGCCAGAGTTAGGAATCATGGGCCAGGGGAGAGGGCCAGGTGTGATTTTAAAGTAGTAGCTCAAGGGGGAATCTCTGTGGTGAAGGAATAATTCTGTGCTTTGATTGTTGTGGTGGTTACCTGAGTCTACGCATGTGATAAAATAGCATAGACCCATATGCACATATTAAACCAATGTCAGTTTTCTAGTTTTGGTATCATATTATAGTTTCATAACATATAACCAAAGTGAGGAAACTGGGTGAAGGGTACATGGGATTTATCTGTGTATTATATATATAATATATATAATATATATATATTATATGAATGATTTCTCTATATTATTTTTAACTTTCTTGAATCTATAAATTATTTTTCAAAATAAGAAGCTTTTAAAAGGACATATATTAAAGCTTTATATGGTGCATGGCAGATGAAAACTCCAAAACATTCATGAAAAAAAATCAAAGAAAACAGAGTAATATGCCATGTTCATGGATTGATATACAATATTATTAAGAAGTCACTTCTCCCCAAATTGATCTACAGGTCAAAGCATTCTAATCCAAATCCCAGTAGATATTTATATAGAAACTGACAAGCTATTTCTAAAATGTACATGGATATGCCAAAGACCTAGAAAACCAAAACATTTTGCAAAAAAACAAAAACAAAAACAAAAAAAACCTGAAGAACTCACACTTCTGACCTGAAGGCTTATTATAAAGCCACGATGGTCAAGACATTTTGAAATTGGCATAGGAATGGACATACAGATCAATGGGAAAAATAGACTAGAGAAATACACCAATACATAAAAGGTTACTTGGTTACAGACAAATTGCAATGCTAAGTCCATAAAAAAGGGTAGTCTTTTCAACAAATGATGCCAGAACACTTGGATGTCCATATGAGGGGGAAAAAATAATCTTGACTTACTTTTCACCACATACAAAAATTAATTCAAAATGGCTCATGGACATAAATGTAAAACTAGACAATTCTGGGACCTCTAGTTTAAGTGAGATACTATTCATTCATTGTTCTGTGTATTCCAGGGTCTATCTTCGTGATAAAATTAGATATCCATTATACACATGCCTGGATCTCAACAGCTGAATGTTTTGCAAAAATATAAATGCTGACAGATGCTTTACTATATCATCTCAGTTTTATAGGGGATTGATATATTTAGCTTTTTGAAGAACTTATCAACCAAAGTTAAAGGCATTATGAATCATGTTATTCATTGTCCCTTGTAAAATAACTCATGCAAGAAAATTGCTTTCTATTTTCATAACAAGAAAAAATGTTTCTACTGTAAGTAGAAGTAATATGTTTATTTTTGCCAAACAAGGTGAATATGTGATACATTATATTTCCCACTTTAATTTGACTCAAAATAAACTCAATTACAATTACTGTATAAATTTAAATTTAGGGAAATTCATCTCTCTTACATAGACTTTGATTTTCCATTTTTATTTTAGCATATTTAATTTATACATATGTTACAAACTAATATATTCTAACCTTTTTGAAATTATTAAGCTTCTACTGGGTACTGAGGTAGACATAAAAAATAGAAAAATAAAATTTGGAAAATTCTTTTCAGTATAAATATCCATTATTGGTTATATATTAATATTCACAATGAGGAACAATTTATCATATCTTTTAACTTAAAATTATCAGTGTCTAGAAAATTGATAATTTGATAAAAGTCATGTGAACACAGGACTGGTAGCTATTCACAGGGCTATTTCTGGATTGGAAAGCTTTATCCTTTTTCTGAACCTTAATTTCCCACGTTACAAAATGGCAGTTCAACCCATAGTCACCATTCACATATAATTTTTCATCTGAAAGTCTCTAGTTAAGCAGCTTCCTTTTTCCTAGGCTCTTTTTTTAAGCCTGGAGAGAGACTGAATCACATACTTATAGTTTGTTTCCCTATAGTCAGAGAAGAATATTTGGCAGCAGAAATTTGTAATTGACCTTCTGCTGGACTGTATTGGTACCAAGTTAGTATTTCATATAATTTCATGTACTGTTTGCCCATGATATAATTATTGAGCACATCCTGTATACACGCCTCTGAAGCAAATACAAAGATAAACTAGTCATAATAGAAGGAAAAACAGGTCACCCAAAACCAATTGATGAATGCAATGACTCTGCCTTCTAGAAATAGGAACAATTGTTTCAAGAAAGAATGTAAATACTTTCAAGATGACAATATAAAAGTAATGTTGTAGCAGAAACAGCATGATAGGTGGAGGAAGAAGCAGAGTTCCACAAGAAAATAGAAGCAGTAATCTTTGTTGCACGGTAGAAATTCAAGTTAATAAATAAGCAGGCAGGAGACTGGAGAATCATTCTCTAGAGAAACTGGACAGCAACAGAAGAGATACGAGTAAACACTGATATTTGGGTATCCCTCTGAATTTGTTAGGGCATAGGCTAAGCTGCTATAACAAACACACCTCAAACACAATGGCTAACCAGGCAGAAGTTTATCTCCTTTTCATACGACAGTCCAGAGAAGGAAATGCATTCAGAACAGTCACAAGCTCTGACCCAGGTTGAGAAGGTCATCCAAGGGCCAAATGCTTTCCTTTTCGTTACTCTAGCATCCCCAGGAACTGTTCTCAGAATGGCAGAGGCTGACTCACCATCACTTTTGGCAGCACTTCAGCCCACAGCAGGGGGAAGGAGGAAATGCAAAGCAAGTGACTTCTTTCCTAAGAAAATGACTAGGAAGTTGTGCACATTGGGAGGTTACTCCAAGGAAGCATCTAACAGCAGCAGGTGCCCTGCTGATATTTAAAGGGGTGAGGGTAGTTGTATTACCTAAACAAGTAGGAAAAATGGATACTGGGAAACAATCAGCAGTTTCTGCTACAACTGCCAATAAGAAAAAAATAGTTCACTGCCCAATCTCACAATATACATAGAACTTAAATAATCAGTGACATGGGTCTCACTCTTTAAAATGAATATATAACCTAGAACCATCATCAACAGAAGTTTGCAGAGAGCAGAATAGAACTTCCATAGAAACTATTATTAATATCCTCTGAGAAATATAGGTAGGCACTGTATCCATAAAAAACAGAATACTGTTTTTAAATGAAGAGAATGCTTTTGAAAATGGTTAAAATACAAAATTAAGAAAAGATCCCCAAAGAATGTGGGGAGGGGATGAGACAGAGATGATGTATGGGAAAAAGAGAGAAAATTTAAGAAAATTACTAGATTGACAAAAAGGATCAATATCTGACCAGTAAGATTTATCTAAAATAAGATAAAATATAAAGAAGACAAAAAAAATACCAACAACATTTCTCAGAATAAAATATGTTTCCTTACAGAAAACAAGGATAAAACATCCTATGTGATCAAGAATTAAAATGGCTTCTGGCTTTTCAACTATAATATTGGAAACTGTAATACAAAAATGATACTGTTTAAAAGTTCTAAAAGAAAATTGTTTTTAACCCAATTTTCTATACTCAGCCAAATTATCAATCAAGTGTGAGAATAAAGACAGCTCCAAATATGTTGGAGCTCAAAATTTTACTTCCTGTGCATCATTTCTTAGGTGGCTCCTAGAGGGTGTGTTCCAGTACAATGAATGAATAAGTCAAGAAAAAGGAGAACTTGAATGCAAGAAGCAAAGACAGGGCAAGGAGGTGAGCCTACAGACTTGGGAACATCCATTGTATATTACAAGGTGTAGCAGACCCTGTAAGTGTCCTGTTAATATCATTAGGGCCCTGCCACTTCAGCACACTCTAGACAACTTCCAAATTCCCCAAATCTGCTGCATTTAGACCAGGCTCTTATCAGAACCATTGACAGTTACTCTGCCTTCTTACAGAGAAGGCCAGAAATGCTAAGATATTAACACCTCCCAGAAGCAGACCTCAAATTCTGAGTGATGAAAGCTATTATATCAATTCATTTTTACAATCGTATTGGGTCAATGAAAAACATGTTTCAGGGATCTAGCAAAGGGAAGTGAGAGATATGAGTAGGAAGAGAGTGGAAGACTAGAACAACCTGTCAACAGATAGCACCACAAAGAAAAGGCAACTGTAGAAGAGACTATCTTTTCCCTGCCTTTGTGCCTTTGGCCTACTCTGGAGGTTGCTATAGACAGCCCATTAGGAGCCACTGGCTACCCGTGTCTCTCTACCTAACCATGATCCCGTCCTCTGAGCCTGCTCAACCAACCAACAGTGTGGATCCCTCATGTCTGGGAGCCACTGCTACTAGAGCAAGACTTCACCAGTGAGGGAATAGAATAGGTAGATATACAGCCAGGTCTTCATCCTGAGGAGAACAACTCAGATTGAGTGTGCCACCGGCTCTCAGCAGGCTCTCAGCATGCTTGAGCCCCTCTTAGCAGTACAAGAACCTCCTCAACAATGTCTCCTCTTTTGCTTTCCTTCCTTTCCCATCTTACTGCCCATCAGTACTTTCTGAGACCCCCTTCCAAGGAAATCAGTTGCTCACAAATCCTTATCTCAGGAGAACCCAAAATAAATGTCAACAAAAAAATTCCTAGCAGATGGAGCAGGCAATGGCTTTTAAGACAGTAAACAGATAGCTTCAATGTTAAGTGGGCTGCTCTAACAGTTCAAGCCCCTCTGTTATAGCTAAGGTTCAATGAAAGCCTGCCATACGCCATTGCCTCCGTAGAGTGTGTTTGCAGAAATTAAGTCAAAGAGGCCAGTACTCCCCATAGAGTTCTATGTACAGAGAAGGGAGAGACAGCCAGAGAAGCTGAGATAAGAATGAGAAAGAGACTTCACAGGAAGCAAGAGTCAGAAAAAGTGATGACTTGAAGGAATAGCCACCAGAGTACCCAGAGACGTGAGGACTGATATAGGGTTTCTCCTCATGTGTATGACAGTTGCTCAAGCCATTTTAATATTAAGGAAAACAGTGAGTAAATCAGACGTAAGGATGGGAATATGCTCAGGACTGACATGTGGGCTTCATCTTTGTGGAGTCCTGAGAAGATAGGTTAGCAACAATGAGGAGGGGGCCCTAGGGTTGGGAAGAACAATTGTTCTGAGAAATTCTAGCCGCAAACAACCCTCTGGCACAACATCCTATTCCCAAATACCTCATTCCACACATAGCCCCTCCAGCACAACTCTATAAAACTTCTCTCCAGCCCCTGTCTCTTGGCAGACAGCCTTCTCTCAGCTGCACTGCCCGTTGTTCTCTCTCTCTTTTTTTTCATATATACATTATTTATATCCAGTGGTGTGCTACAGTCAGCATATACCAGCTCACAGAAAGCCAATTTTCAAATGTTTAGGAATCCTGCAAACTTACTGACATCACATACATTAAACTCAGCCATTCTCTAGTATAGATACAAAACAATTTGCTTATCCATTCACCTGTTGATGCATATTTAGTTTTTTGTTTTTGCTTATTATTATTATTATACTTTAAGTTCTAGGGTACATGTGCACAATGTGCAGGTTTGATACATAGGTATACATGTGCCATAAAAAAGGATGTGTTCATGTTCTTTGCAGGGACATGGATGAAACTGGAAACCATCATTCTGAGCAAACTGTCACAAGGACAGAAAACCAAACACTGCATGTTCTCACTCATAGGTGGGAATGAACAATGAGATCACTTGGACACAGGGTGGGGAACATCACACACCAGGGCCTATTGGGGGGTGGGAGGCTAGGGGAAGGATAGCATTAGAAGAAATACCTAATGTAATTGATAAGTTGATGGGTGCAGTGAACCAACATGGCACATGCTCAGAGCCTGTTATTGGTCTATTCAGAGATTCAGCTTCTTCCTGGTTTAGTCTTGGGAGGGTGTATGATGTGTCCAGGAATTTATCCATTTCTTCTAGATTTTCTAGTTTATTTGCATAGAAGTGTTTATATTATTCTCTGACGGTAGTTTGTATTTCTGTGGGATTGGTGGTGATATCCCCTTTATCATTTTTTATTGTGTCTATTTGATTCTTTTCTCCTTTCTTCTTTATTAGTCTTGCTAGCGGCATATCAATTTTGTTGATCGTTTCAAAAAACCAACTCATAGATTCATTGATTTTTTTGAAGGGTTTTTGTGTCTCTATCTCCTTCAGTTCTGCTCTGATCTTAGTTATTTCTTGCCTTCTGCTAGCTTTTGAATGTGTTTGCTCTTGTGTCTCCAGTTCTTTTAACTATGATGTTAGGGTGTCAATTTTAGATCTTTCCTGCTTTCTCTTGTGGGCATTTAGTGCTATAAATTTCCCTCTACACACTGCTTTAAATGTGTCCCAGAGATTCTGGTATGTTGTGTCTTTGTTCTCGTTGGTTTCAAAGAACATCTTTATCTCTGCCTTTATTTTGCTATTCACCCAGTAGTCATTCAGGAGCAGGTTGTTCAGTTTCCATGTAGTTGTGAGGTTTTCAGTGAGTTTCTTAATCCTGAGTTCTAGTTTGATTACACTGTGGTCTGAGAGACAGTTTGTTGTGATTTCTGTTCTTTTACATTTGCTGAGGAGTGCTTTACTTCCAATTATGTGGTCAATTTTGGAATAAGTGCGATGTGGTGCTGAGAAGAATGTATATTCTGTTGATTTGGGGTGGAGAGTTCTATAGATGTCTATTAGGTCCGCTTGC
>NW_016807278.1:335884-376429 GCF_001698545.2 Rhinopithecus bieti
TTTGCTTGGTAGATCTTCCTCCATCCCTTTATTTTGAGCCAATGTGCATCTTTGCACGTGAGATGGGTCTCCTGAACACAGCACACCGATGGGTCTTGACTCTTTATCGAATTTGCCAGTCTGTGTCTTTTAATTGGAGCATTTAGCACATTTACATTTAACGTTAATATTGTTATGTGTGAATTTGATCCTGTCATTATGATGTTAGCTGGTTATTTTGCCTGTTAATCAATGCAGTTTCTTCATAGCATCAATGGTCTTTACCATTTGTCATATTTTTGCAGTGGCTAGTACTGGTTGTTTCTTTCCATGTTTAGTGGTTCCTTCAGGAGCTCTTGTAAGGCAGGCCTGGTGGTGACAAAATCTCTCAGCATTTGCTTGTCTATAAGGAATTTTATTTCTCCTTCACTTATGAAGCTTAGTTTGGCTGGATATGAAATTCTGGGTTGAAAATTCTTTTCTTTAAGAATGTTGAATATCACCTCCCACTCTCTTCTGGCTTGTAGGGTTTCTGCCGACAGATCCACTGTTAGTCTGATGGGCTTCTGCTGCTGTTACCACTTTTTCCTTCATTTCAACCTTGTTGAATCTGACAATTATGTGTCTTGGGGTTCCTCGGAGTATCTTTCTGGTGTTCTCTGTATTTCTTGAATTTGAATGTTGGCCTGCCTTGCTGGGTTGGTGAAGTTCTCCTGGATAATATTTTGAAGAGTGTTTTCCAACTTGGTTCCATTCTCCCCATCACTTTCAGGTACATGAATTAAATGTAGATTTGGTCTTTTCACATAGTCCCATATTTCTTGGAGGCTTTGTTTATTTCCTTTTACTCTTTTTTTCTCTAACCTTGTCTTCTCACTTTATTTCATTAATTTGATGTTTAATCACTGATACCCTTTCTTCCACTTGATTGAATCAGCTCTGGAAGCTTGTGCAGGTGTCACGAAGTTCTTGTGCCATGGTTTTCAGCTCCATCAGGTCATTTACACTGCCATTTACATCAGGTCAGTTTACACTGTTTATTCTAGTTAGCCATTCATCTAATCTTTTTTCAAGGTTTTTAGCTTCCTTGCAATGGGTTTGAACATCCTCCTTTAGCTTGGAGAAGTTTGTTATTACCAACCTTCTAAAGCATACTTCTGTTAACTCATCAAAGTCATTATCCATCCAGCTTTGTTCCTTTGCTGGCTAGGAGTTGCAATCCTTTGGAGGAGAAGAGACGCTCTGATTTTTAGAATTTTCAGCTTTTCTGCTCTGGTTTCTCCTCATCTTTGTGGTTTTATCTACCTTTGGTCTTTGATATTGATAACCTACAGGTGGGGTTTTGGTGTAGATGACCTTTTTGTTGATGCTATTCCTTTCTGTTTGTTAGTTTTCCTTCTAATAGTCAGGCCCCTCAGCTGCACGTCTGTTGGAGTTTGTTGGAGGTCCACTCCAGACCCTGTTTGCCTGGGTATCACTAGCGGAGGCTGCAGAACAGCAAATATTAAAGAACAGCAAATATTACAGAACAGCAACTATTGCTGCCTGATCCTTCCTCTGGAAGGTTCGTCCCAGATGGGCAGTCACCTATATGAAGTGTCTATCAGCCTCTGCTGGGAGGTGTCTCCCAGTTAGGCTACATGGAGGTCAGGGACCCACCTAAGGAGGCAGTCTGTCTGTTCTCAGAGCTTAAACACTATGCTGGGAGAACCACTGCTCTCTTCAGAGCTGTCAGACAGGGACGTTTAAGTTTGCAGAAGTTGTCTGCTGCCTTTTATTCAGCTATGTCCCGCCCACAGAGGTGGAGTGAGGCAGTGGGCCTTGTTGAGCTGCAGTGGGCTCCACCCAGTTCAAGCTTCCTGGCCACTTTGTTTACCTACTCAAGCCTCAGCAATGTCAGATGCCCCTCCCCTGCTGCCTAGCAGTTTGATCTCAGACTTCTGCGCTAGCAGTGAGCAAGGCTACGTGGGCATGTGACCCACCAAGCCAGGCACAGGAGAGAACCTCCTTGTCTGCCGGTTGCTAAGACCTTGGCAAAAGTGCAATATTTTGGTGGGAGCATCCAGTTTTTCCAGGTAGTCTGTCATGGCTTCCCTTGGCTAGGAAAGGGAAATCCCCTGACCCCTTGTGCTTCCTGGGTGAGGTGACACCCCACCCTGCTTCAGCTCACCCTCCATGGGCTGCACCCACTCTCCAACCAGTCCCAATGAGATGAACCAGGTACCTCAGTTAGAAATGCAGAAATCATCTGTCTTCTGCATCAATCACGCTGGGAGCTACAGACTGGAGCTGTTCCTATCAGCCATCTTTGCCTGTTGCTCTCTTGCAACATATCTTCATATCTTCATATTTTTTGTAATAAACCTGCCTTTCTTCACTTAAGACTGTCTTGGTAAGTTCGTTTGCCACTGACAAGGCTGGCCCCAGCCAGTTGCAACCCACGACAATCTTCATCCCTATTTCAGAGTTCCTTCTCTGGAGTTGAAATGAGGAGGTCAGACAAAAATGAAAATCCACTTCATGGAAGGCAGCAGTTGAGATGCGGCATGAATGAAAGAGGCAACACACGTAGGAGTTCAGGGTAAGGCTTGCCTCCTTCAAATAGAAAGATTGGAAGAGGTTTGGAGGGTGTGTTGATGTTTAGTCTGAACATGGAGGACCTGAGGGGTGAGCACACATGGAACTGTGGAGTAAAAGCAGTCCACAGACACATACTGGTGGAAACCCAAGTATGCACTTCTAAGGTCTACACAGTAAAATAAAAGTATTAACTTATGAAGTGGGTTTTTTAGGACTCTTATTTGCTGGGCTCTTAAATGATCACAAAGACAAAGTAGTTCTGATATGTGAATATTTATCACCATGAAATTGGAGCTAAAGGTATGGTAGAGATGCAAAACAGAAGTGATTCATATTGAATGAAAGCAACAAGGCCACAAGACGTCTTTTTTTCCTTCTTTTGGGAAAAATTATAGTATTTTTCCAGAATGGATCATCTTCCCTTGTATCTCTAGTTCCAGTAGGTCAATCTCTGGAGACAGCTTATACACCTCCAGTGCCGTTTTCACACTGTCTGGGTTTGGGAGACACTGCATGAGTTTTCTGCCTGGGAGCACTTGCTCAGGGACTCCTAAATGAAACATAGGTGCTGTATGTCCTTTGTAGTTTTTGCATTGGGTATCATCTCCATATATTAATTATTTAAAATAAATCAAATCAAATGTTTTTGTGCTGCCTCTAGCAGAGAAGAAACTTTGCTCTCAGTGCTCTAATGATAGTTCCACCCACTTAGTCATGGACTGAAAAAGGGAGCTGGAGTTACTTTTACATTGAGGGGCTGGAGATGACCAGCAGGAAGAACGGCAGGTGAGTTTCACCTGTCCGATCACAGTGTAGCCTTCATCATATTTATATACAGTCTCATTTTTGAAAGAGCTGTATAAATTACAAAAAAAGGAAAGAAAGAAAAGAAAAGAAAGTTTTTATTGAAGGAAGAAGAGGAGACAAACTTGTTTAGGATGCCCATGGGCAAAACTAGGGGGAAAACTGCAATTTGATGGTGAGATACAAACGTGACAGAGCACAAGCTTATAGAATGTACAAAATAGCACATTCCAGAATGCATGTTATTTGTAGGAGGCTTTATTCTGTCCTTCCATCCTCTCTGCCCATAAAATTACTTGGCTAAACCTTCATACTTGTGTTGCCATCCTGTCAGCCTCAGGCTGAGGAACTGCTCAAGCTACGGACCTTACATTTTCCGTCTTACTAACAAGCTCACTCAACTTGACATTGTTTAGGAACCATTTTGGCATGAAGGCTAGATTCAGCCTGAAGTCACATTATACTCATGCTACCCTTGGTCCCTTGCAAGCTAAGTGCAGAGATATGCATCTGTGAGAAACTGTGAGAAAGTTACATCATCCACAATCCCTGAGTCATTGCTCCCCAGTCAAAACTGTCCATTCGGGTTATTATTAAAAGTCGAAAAATAACAGATGCTGGTGAGGTTGCAGAGAAAAGGGAACACTTATATTGCTAGTGGGAATGTAAATTAGTTCAGCCACTGTGAAAGCAGCTTGATGATTTCCAAAAGTACTTAAAACAAAACTATCATTTGACCCAGCAATCCCATTATTCGGTATATACCCAAAGGAATATAAATTGTTCTACCCTAAAGACACATGCATGCGTGGGTTCACTGTGGCATTATTCACAATAGCAAAGATATGAAATCAACCTCAATGCCCGTCAACAGTACACTGGATAAAGAAAATATGGTACATGTACACCATGAAATACTATGCAGGCATAAAAAGAATGAGATCATGTCCTTTGCAGCAACGTGAATGGAGATGGAGGCCACCGTCATAAGTGAACTAGTGCACGAATGGAAAACCAAATACTGCATGTTCTCACTTATAAATGGAAGCTAAACATTGAGTACACATGGACACAAAGAAGGAAACAATGGACACCAGATCCTACTTGAGGGTGAAGGATGGGAGGAGGAGAAGATAAACACTCTGCCTATCAGGTCCTATGCTTATTACCTGGACAATAAAATAATCTGTCCACCAAACTCCCATGAGATGCAATTTACCTATATGACAAACCTGCACATGTACCCCTGAAACTAAAATAAAAATTAGAAAAAATTGTTTATTCATCCTCACCAAGAATATACTTACTGCATTTTAAGATATTTCAGAAAATGACTCAGGAATAATAAAAATGGCAACTTGCAATTGAAATAAATAGAACATGGCACAGAGCACTTCATTGAAAAGAAACATCGTCAGAGTCCACAGACACTGCATGAGGAAGTTGAACAGAATAGAGCAGCAGGAATGTCAGACAAAGTACCATGCCAAGGTAAGAATTTTATGTTAGGGCTGAAACCAAGTAATAATGCCTTCAGAATTGTTATTTACTCGGAATAAAAATTTAAAACATTTATCTACATATGGGCATTTAGAAAACCCTCTCCTGGCCTTTGTCATAGATCCTTCAACCTTTATCATCACTATTTTTTAATTTGTCCTCTTTATAGACTAATTCACCTAGCCATTGGTCCCCAAATACATCATACACATTTTCACAGGGGTACCTGTGCTCATATCATCTCTCCTACCTAGAATGCCAGCCACCCTTTCTTTTCTGCTTGCTGCTCTAGTGCCAATTGCTCTGTGTGAAGGCTTCTCTTTACTTCTCCAGCAAACAGTTATCATTTATTTCTCTAAGCTCCTACAGCAGTTATTAGGAAGAGATTATATATCATATCCAGCTGCTTACTGAGATCTTACTATAATCTATACTACACTGCATATATCACACATATATAAATGTATAGTATGTATATGACTTATCTTTCATATATACATGTATAGTATGAATACTTTGTATTCCATGACACTGTATATGTCCTACATAGTATATGTATGCTACATATAGCATATATACTATGATACTACAGACATAATATATTCATAATTGAAGCACTTTATATATATTATATCATCCAATGATCACAATACCCCTAACAGATACTCATTATCATCTTCCCTAGCTTTCAGAGAAGAAAACATCTCCATGGGGAAGAACGTTGCTCTATGTTAAGCAGCTACTGAGTGACAGAAGCAGAGTTGGAACTGAGATCTATTTTGCTCAAAAGTTCACATCCTGTATGGCTTCAGTCTATACTGTCTATCTGCTATTTTACAGCTGAGTTATACTCTCCTTATTAATAATTTTTTTCTGTTTTGACAGCAGAGAACATGTCTCAAGTATCTTTGTGTCTTTTTGACATAATAGGTTCAAAATAAATGTTCACCCGCCGGGCGCGGTGGCTCAAGCCTGTAATCCCAGCACTTTGGGCGGCCGAGACGGGCGGATCACGAGGTGAGGAAATAGAGACCATCCTGGCTAACACGGTGAAACCCCGTCTCTACTAAAAAATACAAAAAAACTAGCCGGGCGTGGTGGCGGGTGTCTGTAGTCCCAGCTACTCGGGAGGCTGAGGCAGGAGAATGGCGTAAACCCGGGAGGCGGAGCTTGCAGTGAGCTGAGATCCGGCCACTGCACTCCAGCCTGGGTGACAGAGCAAGACTCTGTCTCAAAAAATAAATAGATAAATAAATAAATACATACATACATAAATAAATGTTCACCTATGTACAAGTCTACGGCTCACAAATGAAATGTCCTAAGCCTCAGATCAAACACATTATTAGGAAAAGTCTTTTTATGAATGAGTCCAGCAAACACTTATGTGAATTCACCCCATAAGACTGTTCAGCAGACATCAAGGCACATCCTTGGATACTGTAAGGAAAATAAGTCATAACCACATGAATAGCAAAACAATAATACCAGTCAGCTTACAGTAATATCCAAGGACAAGGGAAGCAAACAAGAAGGGTATAATAAGAAAGAAGGAACAAGAGAGAACCAACACGGAAAAGGATAAGATAACATTTCTTGGAGGAGATTGGAAATATCTGTTTTGAAGTTTAGATTAAAATCTGCTTAAATGGGTGAGATGTGGATAGGCATTTCATGTTAGAGTAATGATTTAGGCAAAGGCCTAAAAGCAGCAGAAAGTTTTCATTGAAGGAAGAAAAAGAGGCAAACTTAGAAACCAGATTGTGAAAGATTTGGGCATAAGTTACACTGCAGGCAAAGTAGGATTTTGAGGGACTGCAAGAAGAGGGGATAAATATGGAGAAACCTGGAGGAACAATTCTCTGTGACCTGTTAGACATAGTCTACCCTCACTGCCTCAGAAACAAGAGGAGACCTGGAAGGTCACGGTGATGGTACTCAGGGAAAACAGTAAGAGGGTTGGAATGGAGTAGGGCTTTGGAAGAATCATAAATTTAACCATTTCACTTTCCAGGAGAGAAGAATAACCCAGGATAAAGGAATTCATTTAACCTTAGAGTTTCCCTTAAAATATCCATTATTTTGATGTTAAAAAAAAAAAAAGACCTCTTCCAAAGTAAAATATTTTAAAATTCTCCTTAGAAGAAACTCAGAAGTTGTGATATTAAGAAAGTTCAAAGGATGAACAACATGGGATCATTCTGGGGCACTAGAAATTAATCTTGACGTAAAAGACTACACATTGGGTACAGTGTACACTGCTCGTGTGATGGGTGCACCAAAATCTCAGAAATCACCACTAAAGAACTTATCCGTGTAACCAAAAGCCTGTTCCCCAAAAACCTATTGAAACTTAAAAAAGAAAAGAAAAGAGAAATTAATCTCGACAAATTATCTCAATGCTTTTGCCAGGATGACAGGATGGCATTGTGGGACACCACGTTCTATCTGATCAGCATAAAATCTTTCTATCTTCAGAACTGGAAAAATCCCTGATAGCACATGAATATGAAACATGGTCACCATAGAGATGGACATAGCTATTGGTGAAATATTTTCCTCTCTGTTGAGTGATTTTGAAATTCTATGCAAATGCTCTACTTTAAGTGTTCTGATAGATGGCCTAAGGGATGTGTGTATAAATATTTTTTAATACTTTTAGGAAGGTTTTCTCTTAAAAAAGAAATCATATCAGAAGAAGAAAAATTACTTTTTATTAGCATTCTTAATTTATAAATTAAAATAATTACGTCTGCATGTATAACCAGCACTAGGCTAGTGGGACCTACAAGCTCTCATAGACTCTTTCAGTGCTCTTGGTAAGGTATAATTATTCTGTAAATTATAATATAATACCTTACACCCTATATAATGTTTTCAGTTTACTCAATGCTTTATAATTTTACTTTAGTAAATGCACTCATTATTTGTAACAACATAAAATTTTCCTTTCTAAATGACAAAAATCTTCTACTCAATTATTAATGCAATAGAAAAAAATCAGCCCTTTAGAAGAGCTAATTTTAAATTATTTAACAGTATCCATTTAAACATAATTTTATGTAACATACATTAATATAAAAACTAAAGGTTTTTTGTTAAATCAGTTTCTCAAAGATTTATATAATATTTTGCCTTCCAAATAAAGATTTTATCAAAAGAACTAAAACTATTTAAATACATTTCTTAATAATGTACTTCATTGTATTTCTCCAAAAGTTTGCCGAATTACTGCCATTTGATCATACTGCACTAATTTTTAACCAGGAATTCTTCACCATATCTTGATTTAAACTACCCCTCTTGTTCTCTTCTTCCCCATAACCTCAGTATTCACCACACAGGACAGCTGGACACCACAGAAGAGACAGAACCCTGGGGAGGCAGTGCTGGGAAGATTCCCTGCAACTTGGGAGGCACTGTGCAGAATCTCAGACACAGTACTGGGCTCAGCGTTCTCAGACACCCTAAATCAGATAAAAGCTGGTGCTCCAAATCTCTAGTAAACTGATGCCTGAACCAAGAAACTAAGTCTTGGGAAGGCCACAGCTTTGAGTCACTGAAGGGCAGGGGCAGAGTTGAGTAGTTCAGGTTCAAGACAAGACCCAACAGGGGGCAATCCAATAAAGCTCCAGATCTTGGGGGAACAATATGAGCTGAACATGAGAGTTTTGGGATTCGGTGGATATTTATATTCATTACCACAAGACTTTCTCACTGTCTTTTTTTCCCTTGTTATCAGGGGCACTTGATTGCTTGTTGTCTACGTATATACATCATTTATTTCCAAGTAATTAAGGTACAGTTTAGACGTGTGTCATGTTTTCAGGTATCAGGGTGAGATACTGAGACATATTTTACACAATCTCCCAGAGGTGTCAGATCTTCAGTCACTACTGTGATCTCCCAATAGGCAGGTAAAAATTTTTAAAAATCTATAGTTAAATGCACTTTCTAAACACTCCACAGCCTAAATGGAATAGAGAATGCATGCAAGTTTATAATTGTAAAAAAAAAATCCAAAAATATAGTTCAAACAATTATTCCCTCAATATTTATGTTTTCTTGATGTATCTATGATACCAAATTATTCATCCACACTAGTTGGAAAGTACAGCACAGCACTCAGAGTGCTCTGTACAGCACAGATAAAGCGTGTGTGGAAAATTAAATGGTAGAGGATGAAGCATTATAAATATAGAAAGGATCATGATAACTTTAAGAACTTTTCAGTGGTGCTGGATCCAAGTACAGGTCCTTCTCTTCCAGTATTAAATCTCTGACAAAAGCACAAAAAGATAAGTTGTAAAAGGTTAACAATAAGCTGTGTTTGTTAAACCTAGGATTTAGTTTATTAATAACTATCTGGGTTAAGACTGGTCCATTAATAACTTCTTAAGTCATATGCCTGGATTATTTCTTTTAGTCTCCATGAAGTGAAAAGGTGAAGATAACAGCTTGGATTTCATATTTTGCCCCTTGGAGAAGCTATGGATATTTGTTACTTGAGTATACACAAATATTCATCCAGAGAAGACAATAAACGCTGAAAAAATATCCAAAAATGACGTTCAACACCAAGCTGAGCGGTAATGAGTGTAATAGGCACATAACAACCAAAATGCTTAACTCTCAAAAATAAAGAGGAACATTTCCCAGAAATAAATGGGTGGAGTCCTCTGTAATATTGCTGACAGCACAACTGAATTCCAACCTTCCTAGAAAGAAAGGAAAGCGAATAAACCCATCATGTGGTTTGGTTCATTTGATAAACAGGAACTAAAATAAAATCTGACTATGTAGATAAAAGAGGTCATTTAAATAGTTAAGTAGAATATTGTTTTTAAGAAACAGCTTCTGTTTGTTAAACATGTTCCAAACTTTTACATAAATTATTGCATTTAATTTCTTAAAGCAAACCTATAACATGGATATTAGTAGACATATTTTATAGAGGAAACTTATTCAGAAAGACTGGGTATACTTTTCTAAATCTTTCTCATCAGTGGCAAAATCAGATTCTGAACCCAAGTCTGATTCAAATCCCAAGCTCTTTTCACTATGTCAAACTAATTGCATTTAATGAATCAGACCAAGCTTTTTTGTATGGGACTCTGTGCCTATCACTTACAAGAGTATGCCTAAGGACTTTCTGCTTTTACTATGGTGGAAAAGACTCTGAACTGCCCATTTTATCAGGAGACCAAATCCTCACATAACCTACCAAGAATCATGTGGCTTAGTCATGAGACTGACCCAGGCCTTCATCTCCACATATGTTTAAAGAAGAGTTTGGAATTGGAATGGTCTCTATGATATTTCCAGTACAGAAATTTAAAGCTCGTGCAGTAATGGCAAAAAATAAAGTGCAAAAAACCAGGAAATTATTGTCTTAAATAAAGGACAAGAAAAGCAGAAATTGGGTTGACAATGATGAGGTATAAAACCTTACTCCTGTAGCTCAACTAACCATGAAATAATCACATTAACACCTGTATCAGTCCATTTTCATGGTGCTGATAAATATATACCAGAGATTGGGTAGTTTACAAAGAAAAAGAGATTTAATGGACTCCCAGTTCCATGTGGCTGGGGAGGCCTCACAATCATGGCAGAAGGTGAAAGGCATGTCTTACATGGTGGCAGGCAAGAGAGAAATGAAAATCAAACAAAAGGGGTTTCCCCTTATAAAACTATCAGCTCTCGTGAGACTTATTTACTGCCATGAGAACAGTATGGGGGAAACCACTCCTATGATTCAATTATCTCCCACCAGGTCCCTCCCACAACACATGGGAACTATGGGAGCTACAATTCAAGATGAGATTTGGGTGGGGACACAGCCAAACCATATCAACCCCTATTGGATGAACAAAATATGTGAATGCAAAAGAATTTGCCTCAGCCTACCAAGATGCAGTCCTTGAGAAGAACTTTATGAAATTTATGAGATCCTAGAATACACCATTAAAGAAATAAGGGTGTAAAAATGAGAGAGAAGAAAATAAATACGTTTACATTGGTGAGGAAGTTACCTTTGTGGGGAACTGAAGCTAAACCCCTTAAGGAACCTTAGGTAGAGTGTAGAACATGCCTCAGAGATTGCCTACCTGTGGATTAAGAAAGCTGGCATTTGTATCTACCAACATCCATCTTGGTACCATATTAGAGGGAGGTCAGCCAATCATTTGAGTTCTCATCATGGAGGGTACAGTGATTTGCCTCTGCTGTAGCAGATTATTGAATGGATTTGGATTTATCATCCCTGTGGCAAGGCTTCTTGCAGCCATACCATTTGTGGACTTACTAAATGCTTTATTCCCTGTTATGGGAGGACATACATTATTGCTTCCGATCAAGGAATTCACTTGATGATGAAATAATATAAGTCAATGAAATGATGCTCCTGAGATTTACTCGTCCTATGTGGTATTCCGTCACAGAAGCAGCTGACATTATGAAAGAGGGCAATGGTCTATTGAATGCCCAAGAAGTTAAGAAAGAATGCCTTATGAACTTGGAGTATAGACCTATAGGATATGGTATATTTTCTTTTCTTTTCTTTTCTTTTCAGACAGAGTCTTGCTCTGTCACCCAGGCTAGAATGCAGTGGCGCAATCTCAGCTCACTGCAACTTCTACCTCCCAAGTTCAAGCAAGTCGCATGCCTCAGCCTCCCGAGTAGCTAGGATTACAGGCATGCACCACCATCCCTAGCTAATTTTTGTATTTGTAGTAGAGATGGGGTTTCACCATGTTGGCCAGGTTTGTCTTGAACTCATGGCCTCAAGTGATCCACCCACCTTAGCTTCCCAAAGTGCTGGGATTACAGGCATGGGATACTATACCCAGCCAGGATACTATATATTTCCTAAAATCACAGTTGATAGTTGGAGCTATTCTGAAGTGGCCAGACTAGTAAACCAAAGGGCAGACATAAGGAGATGTCTGAGGAGTCCCAGCTGTTTTAGCCCTCAGCTTGTTAAGTCTTCCCAGCTCAGATAGCAAACATGTGAGTAAGCAAATCTTTAGATGATTCCAGCTCCCAGTCTGTGAGACACCTCTACTGATGCTGAGTGGAGCAAAGTCATCCTCCACAAAGTTCTGCCCAGACTGCAGATTTATGAACAAAGTAAATGTTACCATTTTAAGCCATTAAGTAAGTTTTGGGGTAATTTATTATGCAGCAACAAATAGCATTATAGCATCCTCTACATTAACAGAAAAAATATTTTTGATAACTTCACTAGATGCAGAAAATGTACTTGATAAAATTCAACAACAATTTATGATAAAAATGGAAACCTTTTAGAAAATTAGGAATGAAAAGAAACTTTCTCAATCAGACAAGACCAAGCATGTTCAGGGTCGTATGGCCATAGACATACTACATAATAGTGAGCCATTAAAAGTTTTTCTCTTGAGACCAATAAGAAGATGTGAACAATTGCTTCCATAGTACATTGACTTGCAGGTCCCATTCATGGGAATAGAATGATAGTTGAGTAAATAGATAGGTAGGCAGGCAGATAGAGAGATAGATAGATAGAAGGATAGATAGATAGATAGATAGATAGATAGATAGATAGATAGATAAATGGTAGGAGTTGGAAGGAAGGCAAACTGTTATTTCTCACAGGTGACATATTTAGGAACTTTAAAAAGCCAAAGACATATATCAAAAATTAATTAGAATTAGCTAATTATCAAAATTAAAACAATTATCTACTATCCAAAATTATATAAAAGATATTTTTATAAATATACAATTTAAAATGCCAGAGGGAAGTTCAATGAGAGATATATGAGAGCTCTTCACTGAAAGCTAGAGATAAATAAGAGATATAAATAAATGTAGGAAAATACCATGTTTATGGATTAGAAGGCACAATGTTGTATAGATATAAATTCCTCCCAAATTCATACATAGATAAAATGCATTCTAATAAAAATTTCAAAAGAATTTTGGTGAAAATTGACAAGCTAATTTTAAAATTCGTTTAAGTGCAAAGGAGCAGAATTGTCAATGTAACCTAAAGAGGGGATGGAGGAGGAATAGGAGAAGGACCCACATTGCCAGATATCAAGGCTCATTATGAAGTTGTAGTAAAGAAGACATTGTGGTGTTGGTGTGAGATAGTCACATAGACCAGGGGTTAACAACTGTGAGTCAAGAACAAACACCAAATATGCATAGCTAATTGGCTTATGACAAAGTGACACTACAGAGCAATGGGAGAAAGGATGATCTTTTTAATAAAGTATACCAGATTAATTGTATATCCCTATGGAAAAAATGAATCTTGGAGTTGTCAATGTAATCTAAAGAGGAGGTGGAGGAGGAATAGGAGAAGGACCCACATTGCCAGATATCAAGGCTCATTATGAAGCTGTAGTAAAGAAGACATTGTGGTGTTTGTGTAAGATAGTCAAATAGACCAAGGGTTAACAACTGTGAGTAAGAACAAATGCCAAATGTGCATAGCTAATTGGCTTATGACAAAGTGACACTACAGAGCAGTGGGAGAAAGGATGGGTTTTTTTAAATAAAGTACACCAGATTAATTGTATATCCATATGGAAAAAAATGAATCTTGGTCCTTTACCTTACACCATAGCAGTTATGGGTGGATCATAGTTCTAAGTGTGAAAGTAAAATTTAAAATATCTTAAAAGAAAACATGGGCAAAGATTTGAGGGTAGGCATAGATTTCTTAAATGGGATACAAAATGCTAATCAAAAGGGAAGCACTTGATATACTGTACTACATTAAAATTAGGAATTTATGTTTATAAAACACACTTTAGGAAAACTTTATGAAAGTAAAAAAAGGCAGGCCATAGATCAGGAAAAAGATATTTGCAATACATATCTCACAAAGGACTTTTGTCCAGAGTATATTAAAAACTCCTACAACTAAATTAGAACTAGGTAAATCATCCAATAGAAAAATGAGTAAATGACTTGAACTAGCACTTTGCAGCAAAGGAATATCTAAATGGTGAACAAACATATGAAAAGTAATTCAACCTCACTAATCACTGGGGAACAACAAATTTAAAGCACAATGTGATACCCAACAGAATTTCTCAAAAAAAAAAAAAAAAAAAAAGAACCATTAACAATAGCAAGTATTCCATGTTCTGCAGGAGTGTGGTTTGGTATAACAGCGTTGGAAAACTGAACAAACACATACACACACCTTATAAGCCAGCAATCCCATCCTCAGGTATATGCAGAGAAAAAAAATGTCAATGTTCAGCAAAAGACATTTACAAAATTATTCGTAGCAGCACTATTAATGATAGCCAGAAAACTAAACATAACCCAGGTGTTCATCAAGATAAGTTAATTGTGATATATTCATACACTGGTGGAATACTAAATAGAAATGAAAATAAATGAACCTCAACTATGTATAACATGGATGAATCTCACAAATACAGTACTTAAAGGAAAAAAATAACGTATGTGAAAGAATGCATAATGGATGATTCCATTTCTATAAAGTTGAGCAACATGCAAGCCCAATCTGTTTAAAGTGCTATTAAAAGTGAGAAGAGTGGAATTCTGTGCAGGGGTAAAGCGATGAGTTACTAATGGACAGGGGCCATCAAACAGACAATGGTTTTGTCTGTAATGTTGTAGAAAATCCTCTGAGTTTTGTATCCTTCTCTGTAGGTAAAGGGTAGGCACATGCGGGATTCAGAGTAAAGGCATTCAGGTAAAGATTACAGTATGAACATGGTTTGAATTCCCTGGCTTCTATTCTTTCTGAGGTACAAAAAAGTGAGGCAAAGTTAATTACACAAACTTTAGGCAGTGGATTTGTGTACAGGAATGTGTCATATTTATGCGACATATTGACCAAGATGACAACACAAACTGATATTTGATAAATAATCATTTAATTAACCAGCACTTCAAGTCCAGGAAAGTCGACATTTGAGCTACAAAAGGCTAGATTACCAATAATTACACATTTTCTCTAGCAGTAGTAAGAAAGCTCTCCAGCCCAGACACTTATTAGAGTGATGTTGCTTAAGGAAGAGTAGAGTTGATGAATGAAGATTCTGTATGTTGATTTGAAGGGAAAAATAAGTCCTTCATTTCCTCTTTTTCAGAAAATTTCTGATGGGTGTTCATCAATTTGTCTCTCTCTTTTTCAAGTTGTTTAATCTCCAGAGACAGCTTATACACCTCCAGGGCCACTTTCACATCCTCTGGGCTTGGGAGACACTGCATGAGTTTTCTGCCTGTGAGCACTTGCTCACAACCTTCAGGTGCCTCCTGAAAGTGATTTAAAGAAATGAGTAGGGGATGGGAGTACATTTTGAGAGTCATTACTGGCAAAAGGGAGATTGACCTGAAGAGCAAAGAGGAAATCAGGAGAGACAGTGCATCCTAGCAAGTGTTCACATGCAAGCCAAGCCCAGATCTGTCCTTGAGCAGCAACCAAGCAGGTTGAAGCTAAAAAGATGCTGGGCTCCAAAGCAGATGCAAAGCACATCCACAAGGACAACTGAGGCATGGTTCTGAGGACCAACCAGAAATGAAACAAATGCAAAACCTTTATTGTAGTTAATGTAGAACGAGGGGCCAGGACATCTGGATCAATAGACTCTCATGTCTAGAGATTTCGGCTCTAGACACACAGCAGGAAAATGTGTCTCTCTTGGCTTATCGCCATGCAAGTTTGGAAGTGCTAATTGTAGTAAGTTACTTATGCTTCCCGACAAAAGTCAGATCTCCCCATTGCTAACTGGGACAGAACCTTGGGAGAGGCCACTATTTTTAGGGATTGGTAGCACAGAACTTCCTTGAATTATACCACTTACCCACTCACACCTGGGCACTTCTGGGTACCAGGTTCTCGTCTCTGAGCAAGTGATACTTTTGGAACCGATCACACCATAGCCAGAATCACATTCGATAGTGACATTTTCAGGCTCAACGTACTGATCCTTATCCACAGACAGTCTTCCATTCACTATTTCTGGTTTCAGACACAGAGCTGTAATGGAAACATATTTTTGAGCATACTGTTTCTAAAAAAAGTCATCATATCAGTATTGGATAATAAAATGGATAAGATATTGTATTCATAATTATATTCTGGTCCTGCAGGTTGTTCTATGCTTTTATTTTAATGATAATTATAACAGTAATTATTAGCATTTATTGAACAAGTACTATATGTCAGTCTATGTGCTAAATTTTTTACTTATCTCATTTAATCCTCACTACCAATCTATGAGTTAGATACTATTATTATCACAATTCTACCAACAAGGAAAACTGAAAAGTTAAGTATTTCCTCAGTATCACATAGCTTGTAAGTGGTAAGAATTGGTGCTCTCAATTGCTCCATCCCACAGCCTTGATTTGTGTGATTCCTGATGTTTTATTTCCATTGTTCTTGCTTCATAATCTTTCTGGGTTAAATGGAGCCAGTGGTAATTATTAGCAGAATGATGAAAGCTCCAAGCACAATCAAGAGATAGAGCCTTACTTGATTCGCCTTGTTTCAGCGCCACCATCAGGTCATCAAAAGTGGAAATGTAAAGATCATGGGGAAATGGTAACCATCATGAAGTTTTTGTGGAGATTTCCAACACGTCATAATTTGGGAATTAACACTTGAGATTCCTCTTTCTTGAGTAGTTGAAATTAACTCAGGATTCTCATGAAAACTAGAGTCACAAAGGTATTCTCAGGTAAAAGATATTGTCTCAACATATTCTGGAAAGATACATAAGAACCTTGTAGTAGTGGTTCTCTCTGAACATAGGGCAAGCTATGATTTTGGAAGACTGGAATAGGAAGAAAAGTTCATTTTCAATGTATCTGTCAATTACTTTTAAAAATATATCAGGCATAATTTAAATAGTATGAATAAATAAAGACAAAATTTATGCTGCCTTTGATTAATAGGAAACATTGCTATTAATATTTTCTAATTCTGTCTTCAATGGATTATGAGTTGAGTTGGAGTTACCTTTACATTGAGGAAGTGCATGTTGCCACTGAAAAGACTTGCAGTAGATTGTAGCAAATCCAGCCAAAACATATCCTTCATCACATTCGTATGTAGCCTCAGGATAAGGAGTTATTAAAATAACTTCCTTGTAGTGTCCATGGGCAATACCGGGAGGGTAACTGCAAACTTGGATGATGAGAGATACAGAAAAGCATGAACTCATAGTTTCAAATTAATCACCCCAAATCTGAGTGATCTGTAGGAGATTCAAATGTTCCCATCCAAATCCTTTTTCCATAAGGTAACTTGACACAACTCAACATTTATACTGCTTTCCACCTGAGAACCTACAGAAAAGCTTGATGTGAATGAAAGCAACTCTTGAGTTGAGAGAATCCTCCATTTTATAGAACTTTTCTTGGTTTTTGTTTACATGATCACTAAAATATTTCACTGCTTAGGGAGGTTAAATGAGCTTTGGTATGAAAGCATAAATTCAACCACAGAGAGTCATGTTAAATGAAAATCAATCTCAATAGAAGTCAGACTAAGTAAAGGAAATATGTATCTGTGAATAGTTGTAAAGGCTCTGAATAACTGCAGGATCCCCAAACAATCTTATCCATAACTACAACACCATCAGAACATAATTAGCATATTTTACAATTTAAACAATGATTTCAGTGTTGACATAAGTAATATGAAATGCTGGGGTAGTTACGCTAGAAGGGAACGTTCAAGTTTCAGGAACTCTTGTATGAAAAATTGCAACAAATTTAGAGCCCTGGGAATGTCAAAGGAAGTCCTATGTTGAAGGATGATTGCCTCCTAAGATTAAAACTAAGTGTCGGAGATTTTAAAATGCTCTATTTTCTAAAAATAAAATAATCAGCACCTTTAACAAACCATGGACATTTGAAAAAATAAAAGTACCTCTATTGGCCTTTCTTTTTCATGGATCCTTCAAATTCATCTAGCACTTTTTGTTTTTTCTTTTCAGATGGAGTCTTACTCTGCCACCCAGGCTGGAGTGAAGTGGCGTGGTCTCAGCTCACTGCAACCTCTGCCTCCTGAGTTAAAGCGGTTCTCGTGCCTCAGCCTACCAAGTAGCTGGGATTACCAGTGTGCACCACCACACCCAGCTAATTTTTGTATTTTTAGTAGAAATCGGGTTTCACCACGTTGGCCAAGCTGGTCTCGAATCCCTGACCTCAGGTGATCCGCACACCTCAGCTTCCCAAAGCGCCGGGATTACAGGCATGAGCATCCACACTCGGCCCTATCTAGCACTATTTCTGTTTAACCAAACTAGTCAACTCCTCCTTCCCTAAACTTGTCATGTACATTTCCACTTCTATATATTAACATTTCCTCCTGGGACTCCTCCTTATCAGAATTTGCTTACCTTCTCTAATTGTTATCTCAAGTCCTACTTCTCCATGAAACTTTCTTTGATTATTTCAATACACAATGTCTGTTCTTTCCTTATATAACACTTGTTAGCAGTAGGTTACTTAAGATTAATAGAGTTTAATTAATGGAACATAAACAAATCGAGTGGTTCGAAGGATATGTGGTAACAAATGTTTTGTACCCATGCCATGTCCCTTTGGATTTCTGACTACAGTTGCAGATGAAATATATAGTTTTACACAAGCTCAGACTTATGCTGATGATGTTCTACAGAAAGCATTCAACGTGAATCTGTCAGTCTTACTTTGGAGCCTCTTTTGCAGCTGAAAGAGCACAGTTGCAATTGAGGCTCAGTTACTGACTAAATTACTGAAGCAGTTACTGCCCTTTCAACCCTAAACCAATGAGCAACAGAAAGTATTGGATAAATGTCCCAGTCTCCCATCCTTCAGACAGGTAATTATGAAAGGCATTCCTTACACTTCTCTGTGGTCCCAAAGAATTGAGCCCCTACTGCTTATAATAGTCACCTTTGCTTATTCCCTTTGTCTCTCTCCCAACCCTCACTCCTACCTCCTAGAATCACCTCCAAAATAAACAACTGGCTCCCAAGTCATTTTTCTCAAGTTTTGCTTTTAGAGAAACCCAAACTATAGTACCAAGTAATCACCATCGTGTTGATGTGAGGAGTCTTTCATAATGAAGATACTTCCATAATAATGACATTTTCAATGTCTTATCCTGATTAGAGACAGATGTTTATCACCTAAATGCTTATTTCTTCTCCTTGGTATTTCAACAGAGAGGTGGTTCAGTAGGTCTGAGTCAAAGCAAGGAAAGAAAAGGCTGACACTGTCAGCCACCAGGCTTCAAGGCTCTCCCTAACAGATCACTTCTTTAACCTGGAGCTTCCATTGTTACACAATATGTAAATCATGTTTTCTGCCTTGACTTATAAATATGGAGCTTTGTGAGGTAGTGTCCCTCTTTACTAAAACATCAGCATATATGCAGGAAAAATGACAAAATGAAACTGAAAGACTTCATCAATTCTACTTTTTTCTCTTACGAGAAAATTTCTCCTGTAGGTTTGTCTTCCAACATATTTTGTTCTATAGCTGCCTTGCATGATGCTAGTGGTGTGTATCTGTGATCTTCTTTGCACAATGCTTCTTGGAGGAACAACCTCAAATTCAGTTAGTTGTAAGTACTTTGATCTTTTGTGGAACCAAGTGGAATCATTTGGGGAAACTAGGAAATAATTAGGACAAGTTCTCTCAATATTCTTACCTGGCTCACATGCTGGCATTTTAGGCTTCCATGTGCCATCTGTATGGCATGAACTCTCCCCATCAACAGAAACAGGATAATAGCCTTCATCACACATATATGAAATATAGTCTCCATAGGCATAGACACATTTACCAGTGAAATACCTCCTTTCATTTATGATTCTGATATTCTCCAGATCTGGTGTTGGGCAACATACCCCTGATGAATTAAAAAATGTTCAACATTACATGTCTGTATCAAAATATCTCAGGTACCCCATAAATATATACACCTACTATGTACCCACAAACATTTAAAAAAAATTTTTTTAAATGATGTTCACGTTTAGTAAATCAATCAGGAGGACACACCTTTGGCTGAAGACCTGATTCCACTTTATAGATGTTAATATCTGAAGACAAACTCATAGAAGCGGAGAGTAGAACAGTGGGTGCAAGAGGCTGGAGAAGGGAGGGGAAATAACTCTCCACTTGTTTAACAGGTGTAAAGTTTCAGTTGTGCAAGATTAATAAGTTCTAGAAATCTGCACTACAAATAGTGCCTATAATTAACAGTACTATATTGTACACTGAAAAACTTGTTGAAAGGGTAGATCTCATGTTAAGTGCTTTTGCCATAATTTAAAGAGAAAAAGAGAAAGAAAGAAACAAAGAAGTTGAGAGAAGAGTTAGACCAAATATCTTCTCCGAATTCCGCCATTGTTTGGTTGAAATGCTATTACTTCATTTCCCTCCAACTGTGTTTCTTCATTAGAAGTCCTTAAAATTAGTGTTGATTTTGGCAGTGATGAGCTAAGCAATTTAGATTCACCTCCTCTTTGATAACAAGTAGAAAAACATAGTGGGAAGGGGGCGGTTAATCCGTGAAGAATTCAGGTGCTAAGACCTTAATGGTCTTAGTTCTTTAAATGAGAAAGAAAGGTACCCAACGAGGTATGCCAGGAATGTAGATATATATATATACACACACACACACACAAACACTATATATGTATAATATCCCTTGGTATTTCAACAGAAATACCAATATATAATATCATATCTATATTTCTCTGTTGAAATATATATAATATTATATATATAATACTATATAAATATACACAATAATTCTCCTCCCCGCAAAATACAACTGAGTGGCTAAGAAGCTGATCAGAACTCAATGTGTGTGACTGCTGGTGACCCGCAGCTCTTGGGAATCTTTAGAACTATACCTTGAAGTAAGAACAAACCAAAAATAGACCAACTATCTGTAATAAGTACTGAAACCCAGGCTTGTATCATTACATTCCCTGATTGGATTCGGGTCATTCAAAGCCCTTAATGCCTCTTACTACCTGCCACAAGCAAACAGGAGACCAGACAAGGTTATTAAAAGCCAAAGAAAGCAAGAGACAATGCTAACAGATCTGAGAGGATCCAGAAAATGAAGTTCTAAACATTGATTTAAAAGCCACTTTGTTTTGTTATGTAGAAGGAAATAAAATACAACATTGAGAATTTTGGTAGAAAAATCAATATCAATACTACAAATCCACTACAAGTGGGAACCTTGAAACTGAAAAAATAATAAAGTTAAGAATTCAATTAATAATTAATATCAGATAATACATCAATGAAGAAAGAATTAGTGAACATAATTTATATTCATAATAAAATACTGAGAAACAAAAAGTAAAAACACCAATAAGAGCACAGGAAATATAGAAGATTCAGTATAAAAGCTTAACATAAATGTAGCCAAAGTGTCAGTAGAAAAATGAAAATAGGGCTGAAATTGTACTCTAAGAAAATACTTATTTGTAATATTGAAGTATTTGAAGTTGAAAATTTTTCCAGAATCAATGAAAGGCATCAAACCTCATATTCTAGAAATATTCTAAATCTCAAGCAAGCTAAACATAAAGAAACCAACCCAGGCATATCTGACAAAACTGCTAAAAGTAAAGACAAGAACATCTTAAAAGCAATCAGAAAAAACAGATAACCTTCACATGATCAACAGTACGACTAATAGCAAAATTCTGGACAGAAACAATTAAAGGCAGAAGACAATGGAATGAAATCTTTCACATGACCACGGAAAATAATTGCCAATCTAGAATTTTATATCCAGTAAATATATTTTCAAATATTAAGGTGAAATAACGGCGCATTGAGGAAAAACAAAAAGAGAAATTTATCATCAACAGGTTCTCACTAAAGGAAACTAAAGAGTATTTATGAGGCAAAAGAAAGGGACAATAGATATGACTGAAGAATCAGAAGAGAATAAAATAGTAATTCTGTGAACAAATCTAAACTAATTGGATTTACTAAAATAATAATAGCAATAGTAATAATGATAATAATGCAGAGTTTAAGACACATTTATAATTGAAATACACAAAAATAAAATCATATTAAGTCAGGCAGGATAAATCAAGTTAAAGGTTTCTAAGGCTTTTCATTGCCTGGGAAGAGGCAGAAGTAGTAAATTATGTGTGAACATCATAGAAAGAGCTAAAAGTAAATAAATACCAAGTAAATACCAGGTAAAAAATGGAAAAAAATATTTAAATCAATTCAAAAGAATGGAAAAAAAGAATGTAAAACAAAAAAGTATGTAGCAGATAGATACTAGATATAAATTCAAATATATTAATAATTACACTAACTGTAAACTGACAAGTGCTCTAATTAAATAATGAAAATTGTCAAGTAGGATTAAAATATCCAACTCTATCTTGCTTCCAAGATACACTTAAAAAATATATGATTACAGAAATTTTAAAAACAAAAAACTAAAAGAAGATAAACCATGTAAACACTAACTCAAAGTTGTCAGAATTACATTAATGTAAAAGTAGAATTTTAAAGATAAAATAGTTGTAGTAATAGAGTCATTTTATAATGATAAAAGGTGAAATTTATCAGGAAAATATATCATTCTAAATGTGTATGCATCTAGCAATGTAGTCTCAAAATACACAAAGCAAAAAATGATTTGAAAAAACAAAAAAGATGGCCAGGTGTGGTGGCTCACACCAGTAATCTCAGCACTTTGGGAGGCTGAGGTGAGTGAATTTCTTGAGACCAGGAGTTTGAGAGCAGTCTGGACAACACGGGAAAGTCCCATCTTTACAAAAAATACAAAAATGAGCCAGGTGTGGTGGTGTACATTTATAGACCCAGTTACTGAGTCAGGAGGATGGCTTAAGCCCGGAAAGTTAAGGCTGCATCGAGCCAAGATCATGCCACTGCATTCCAGCCTGGGTGACAGAGCAAGACCCTGTCTCACAAAAAGCAAGCAAGCAAATAAACAAATAAAAACTCTGAAAAGACAAAAGACAAACAAAACTTTCTTAGTAACAGAGAGAACAAGCAGATAAGAAATAAATATAGATACGGGAATAGATTTGAACAAAACCATTAAAATTAGATCTTATTGATGTATATATAACATTGCACCCAACAACTGCAAAATATGCATCTTTTCAAGTGCACACAGAACAGTTATAAAAATTAGCTATATGCTATGCAGTGAAGCAAGTCTCAGCAAATTTCAAGGATTGTGCTCAACATTTTCAATAGCAAAGAAGATACACACACATACACACCACACAAAGTTCAAGTCTACTTACTCTCACACTCGTTGGAAGATGTCCATGTCAAATTTTCCTGACAAGTCACAGTCAGAGGCTCATCTAAAACAGCTCTATAGCCAGGTTTGCATAGATATTTCAACTCAGTTCCAATTTCAAATATTTCGTGATCACTTAGGTTATAGTCATTTCTCTCCCAGGAAGCATAGGAAATGTCCGGTAGGTCGGTACAAGCATCCACTCATAAAGAAAGCACAAGGGTGAAAGAAACGTGTTACTGGGAATGGCAGAGTGACTCAGGAGCCTGTCACAAAATAGTGATATCACATACTCATTCAGCAAAAAATGAGACGGTAAAGATTAAATGGGAGTTCCAGAAAAAGACTCAGCAGCACCATTGCCCAGAAGACTAGCGTCTATTAAGTGCATGTGTCTACTAAATGCATGTGCCACTGGAGAGGTTGTACTGAGAAGCACGCCATGGTGCAGGAAGGGGACAGTTTCTAGGTGCTGGGCCAACTCTGTAGGAGCTTAGTTTTCCTTTCACATCACTGCACTTTAGAATGGTTGGTCTTCAGAGGAAGCATTAGGATCACTAGAAAGACACAGCAAAAATTTGCTCCAGGATGAGACTGACTTTCTAATCTCGTTGCCTAATGGGGAGTTAAAATAAGAGGGATTCTTCTTGACATCATGACCCTATCATCTGCAACTTCATGCTTTGGCTTCAAACCAAGCCCCATGTAACTTTTGCAGCTGGGCCTTTCGTCTTGTATTTTTTTTTTTTTTTCTATTCAACAATATGCTAAAGGTCCGTGTGAATCAAGGAGAGGATATGTGTCTGTCAAACTGTATATTTATTGAATTTCATCACTACACATTTTGAATGGCACCTAAGTTCATGTGATAGCAGAAGAGACTAGATAAACCACAATGTAGTGGTGGCTTCCACCTCCAATTAACTATGTTAGCTAGTGCCAGTTACTTAATCTTTCTTTTTCAGTTTTCTCATCATTAAAATTGGATTAAAAATAGCAGCTTCTTAGAATAGTTGTAAATATTGAATGAGTTAATTGATGTAAAGCACTTAGAACAGTGTTTATCACATAGAAAATCCTCAATAAATGTTAGCAATAAATCATTAATGTTATAAATGATCTGTATGTATTTACAACATCAAGGTCTCAAGACCAATATTGGCCCATAGAGCATTTCTATGCAAATTATGAAAAAGAACTGCCTTAAAGGAATCTTACTTCCATTGTTCAAAAAATTATCTTAATATGTTGATTTTGTTAGACTGAAACACTTTACTATTGTCTCCTGGAAAATTTTTACAGCAAATATGTAAGTCTACAATATCTATGAAGTCGTTTGTCTCATGACTATATGATATATATGAAATTTTTCCAATAGCACTAAGATATCATTAACAAAAAAAAAAATCTTCCTTCTAACAAGAAAAGTATTAATGTATCTTAAAATGATTATTGGGAGTCGAGTTGGCTTGTGCCTATGAGCATGCCACACCTATATGTCAGGATAATTTTAGATCCAAATATTGGAACTCCATCGTAGTCCATACTCACTGGATACACAAGAGGGAACAGAAGGATACCACTCATTATTCGCTTCACAATAGATGAAACTGCTGCCTCTGAGGCTATAACCTTCCTCACAGTTAACCACAATAGAGTCTTTGTAAGTGTAGAGGGGTCCAAATTCAGAAACAAAGATTGCCTTTGGAATCTGTGGTCGATGACAGACAATTTCTAAAGAAGCATATAAAAAGACATCTGAGTTATCAGAGAGAAATGGCAGTAAAGAGGTGACTGTAACTGTTGGCATTGCTTCAAGGAGGGCCTAATACAAGTATATATTTAATAGATACTGAACAAAGAAAACATTTTGGAGATTTGTATACTTCAAGTTGCCAGAAACCTCAGCAAAATGAGGTCCCATCATGTTGGTCATGTAAAGTCCTCCAGCTTTCTCATCAATAACAATGAGCAATATCTAAACCCTGAAGTCCAAATCTCAGTGTCTCAAAATCCTTCCATTAAATGGCCTAATTTCCTGGATGATTTTGGTTGGGAGTCAGTGACCCATGGTAATGATATGGTGTCATGCAGAGGCAGCCAGGGCATCGGAAAATCTGTGCTGCGCCTCCATAAGCAGAGAACAAGCTGTCTTCACCCCACATGTTAGTCATCACATCCTGTCAATCCTGCCAACCTTGATTCCTCTATACTTCCTCAACTTCCCTCCAGGCTCACTGCTATGGCTACAGTTGAAGCCACCTTCATTTCCTGGCTGAAAGGTTGCAACAGGTGCCTATCAGTTATGTTTTGTCTCACTTCACATTGTCCTTTTAATGTCTTCCCTTTTCCTTCGTTCCAAACTCCTGAAAGTGACACACAAGGCTTTCCTAACCTGGCCCCTACTAACTTATTCAGCCTCAGCTCCTGCCTTTTCCACTTCTTGCAGTCTTTTCACTATTATGTTCTCTCTTGCCCCGGCACTGGCTGTGTCCTGTACTGAGTCAAAACAATATGTGATACTATGGTTTTAGGCACTTTAATTGCAGTAAAGAATAATGTCCTAAACCAGCAAGCTGAATCATTACTGATACTGACGAAACATCTCTTCTGGCTTCCATAGAGAGGCCAAGGGAAAGTACTTTCTTTCATTGACTTGTATTACCTTTATTACCTGCTGGTGTTGGTGTTGTTTTGTTTGCTCGTTAGGCATGCGTGGTTGACATTATTAGTGTCCACCCATATTTCCAGTTATTGTAAGATAAACAAAAGACAGTGTTTCCCAGTTACTCTGCATTATGCAGAAACAAGGAACTAGTTCTGGCCAAAAAGCTGTAATGACAAGTGATATGTGTCACTTGCAGGTCAAAGAACTGAAGAGCCAGAGACTGACTTTCCTTTTTCTCTTCTCCCGCTGAACTAATTGTGGAAGTTTTGACTTGGAGGTGTCAAAGATCTAAACAATCTGGATTACCATATAAGTGACAGCTGCCCTAGGGAGTGTCCCAGGCTAGCAGTGCACTAAGAAGAAACTTGAAAAAAACATTTACTATATAAAGGCCTTGAGATTTAGGTGTCGATTACTACTGCAGCACACCCTATGCTATTCTGACTGATACAGCATGCAACAAGATTAGTTGAACAAATGAATGACTCCATCATTGTAATGATTAGTTTCTCTTTTAATCATTCCATCTTCCCTAATAAATACGCCTTCCTTTTGCTTTTAAACAAATAAAAGAGATCAAAGCAGAACTTAATCATTCTGACTTACTTTCACAGATCGGAGGGTGTGGGCTCCAGACACCTATTGTTTTATTCTCCACCATGCAGGAGATGGAGGCGTTGCCTATGAGTGAGAAGTAGGGGTTGCAGGTGTAAGTGACAGAGGAGGCATATGGGTAGAATTCTCGATCTCCACCGCTGTGTTTCCCATTCCCGATGTCTGGAGGGGGCTCGCACTTGGCAACTGAGGTGAGTGAGGGAAGAGAAAGAAATACTCAGGGTAGGCATTGTGTTAAATCCAAAATTCATGCAAATTCTAATGGAGGATAAAAGAAGTAGTGAAATTTCACAGTAGTGTTATTACCTAAAGTAGATTAGGTTTGTAGTCAGGTCAAAAAAAAAAGTTTTACTTACTTACACATTCTGGGAGAGGATCACTCCAGTCAACTCCTTTACCTTGGATCTGACAACGACTGGTGGTTGAGCCAATTAAGAAAAACCTAAATAAGGTAGGTCAAAGATTTTAGTGGAATTCATTTACTCTAGACATAAATTATCCATGAGGTTTTGGACAAATCAGAAAAAAATAAATATTGAGTACTATGCTTAGTACATGTGTGATGTAATAATCTGCACGCCAAATCCCCACGACATGAATTTGCGTATATAACAAACCTGCATATGTACCCCTGAACCTTTAAAATTTAAATAAAATTGTAAAATATATTTTTGCAAACTTTCTTATATCCTGTTTGTTCTCCTGAAAATGTATTTATCTTTCTAAAAAGTCATTTGCTTCCCATAAGTGCCTTTCTCCCATCACCTACTAAAATGGTATATAAGCCCCAAATTCAAATCACCCCCTTTGAGTTACTCATCACCAAGCTCTCCCACATGTATGTTGCATCAATAAATACTGTAATTTCCTCCTGTTAAAGAAAAAAAGAAACAAATTTTTATTAAATATTTTGAAATGAAAAAATAATGCTTTCTTGATTTCTAATGTCCATTTAGGCCAGCTTGCAGTTACGTTTTCTCATATCAAGCAAAGGCTTTATTTGTTCAATTTTAAAATGCTCTAGCTTGTCTAAGCAACTTAAGTTTTTTCTTTGTATCACATGGTACCCATTCGCAATGAATAAAAATAGAACAGAACAAGTTTTACACCTAAAATCTGAGGACTTGGCTTAAATCTTACACTCTTCCTAACAAGCTATAAATCAGGCAGCTCAAAACAAGTAAGTGGTTCACTCAAGTTTGTTATGTAGTTTCCTTTAAATAAAGGAGCAAGACACATTACTGATGTGTACTAGTACTCTGACCTCTAATTTGAATCTTTCTTCTGGCTTCTAGAGCTTGGTTTACTCTCATAAACCTGAGAGTTCCTTAGGAACTCTTAAGTTCCTAACTTCCTGATTATCACCTCATTGTTCTTGCTCTTGGCAAGTCCCAGTCTTTCTTCTAGGACTTTTTGCCTTTAAAAAAAAAAAAAATTTTTACCCTGAATATCAATAATAAGCTCCTGAATAAAATATTATCAAACAGAGTCCAGGAACACTTTAAAAGAAAATTATACAATGACCAAATAGGACAGTTTTATTTCAAGAATAAAAGGATTCTTCAAAATTAGGAGATATATTAATACAGAATACTTTGTTATAGACTGAATGTACCTACTCAAAATTTGTATGTGGAAGCCCTAATCCCCTTGTGTGGCTATCTTTGCATAAGGAAGTAATTAATGTTCAGAAGGGTGGGGCCCTGATCCAATAAGATTAAAGTCCTTATAAGAAAAAACACCACAAAGATCTCCCACTTGCAGTCCCTGCGCCCTCATGCTGACACCAGGGGAAGGTCATGTGTGGACACAGTGAGAAGACAAGCAGTCATCTGCAACCCAGGCGGGGAGCCCTCAACAGGAACCAAACCCTGCGGGACCTTGTTCTGAGACTTCTAGACTCCAGAACTGTCCCAGTCCATGGGATTTTGGTATTTTGTTATGACAGCCTGAGCAGACTAATATATACATGATATTAATAAATCTATTAAGAAAAATCATCTTGATAGTCACTAAAATGGCATTTGAAAAATAATCAACAATTAGTTTTGGCCAAAAATGTTCAATATAATGGGAATCTGTGGAGATACAGCTCCACTAAATTTAGGAAGAAAATGCTTACTAGTCATTTCTGCTAGAGTCAAGAATAAGAGAACAATAGCTGGTATCAATTTTTTATTTGAGGTAATTGCTAGCGTAAGTACACAAGAAAAAGGAATTAGAAATACAAAAATTGGAAAAGAGAAAATAGCAGAATCATTATTTTCAGATTACATAATTAGATATCTGGAAATCCCAAGAAAATCTAACTGTATTAGTCCGTTTTCACACTGCTGATAAAGACATACCTGAGCCTGGGTAGTTTATAAAGAAAAAGAGGTTTAATGGACTAACAATTCCACATGGCTGAGGAAGCCTCAAAATCTTGGTGGAAGGGAAAAGGCATGTCTTACATGGCAGCAGGCAAGAAAGAATGAGTGCTAAGTGAAAAGGGAAACACCTTATAAAATAATCAGATTTCGTGAGACTTAATCATCACCATGAGAACAATATGGGGGAAACCGCCCCCACTCCATGATTCAGTTATCTCCCATAGGGTCCCTTCCACCACATGTGGGAATTGTGGGAGCTACAATTCAAAATGAGATTTGGGTGGGGACAAAGCCAAGTCATATCATCAACTGATAGACTATTATAAGTAATAAGGAAATTCAAGGTATTAGCTGAGATAGGAGATTAATATATAGAAGTAAGTAGTTTCCATATATATGAATAAAAATTGTTAGGAGATATAATGGAATAAAAGACACCATTTGCAATCTCAAAAATAAGACAAAAATAAAATAAGATAGCAAAGACTAAACATAAGAATTGAAAAATGTAAATGGGGAAAACTTTAAAACAGTCCTGAAACACACACATACAGCCACACACACATAGACGACTAGGACAAATGGGAAGTCTTGGCTGGCAAGATGCAACATCATAAAATGTCTATTCTCTTAAAGTTCATTTAAAAGCTTAATACAATTGATTAAAAGTAAAACTCAACCAATTTAAAAGTTCATATAGAAATATGAACAAGCAAACATAGGAAAACTATAAAAACAGAACAGTCAGGCGGATACCTCTAAGTGATATTGCACACTAAAAATTCAAGAGAAAGGACCTGGTTGTGTGAATACACAGAAAGACTAAAAGCATTGAATAGAACATCTAAAAAAGACTGATATACACTGAGGAATTAAATACATATTTTTAAAAGATGTTCTCTCACATGGATTAGGTGTAGATCTATTAATAAATGATGCCAAGACAATGTAAAGGCCATCTAGAGAAAGATATGGATTCTTTCTGTATATTTTTTTAACATTTGCATGTGAACCTATACTTATCTCAAAATAAAAAGCTTTTCATCCCGGAGAGGTCTGAAAAAATAAAAAAATTAAAAAATACTATACAGAGATTTTTTCTCTCTTTAATAGGCAAAAATTCAAAAGTTTGATAAAATAGTGAATCATGGAGGTATAGACATAGGCATTTGTTTATATTACAAAATATTACAGTTTATAAAGAGCAATTTGGCAATATTTAGCAAAATTTCAAAGCATCTTCTCTTTAATCCAACAATCCCACTTCTGGGAATTTGTCCTACAAACATCTCTCTGTATTAATACATATACCATAACATATATACAAAGTATGCATCAGGACATTGTATGTAACAGGAAAAGATTGGAAACACACAAAAGTCCATCAGTAGGAATCATTAAATAAACTATGATAAGCTACGATACATGCGTTAGAAAACTATACAGCTGTAAACATACATATACACACAGACAGAGAGAATGAGGAAACACTTGGTGCATGAATGTCAAAGATCTCTAGTACATATTTGTCTTAGATGTTTCTGGTTGCTTTAACAAAATACCATAGACTGGATGGCTTAAACAACAGGAATGTATTTCTCACAGTGCTGGAAGCTAGGAAGTCTGAGATCAGGGTACCAACATAGTTAGGTTCTGGTGAGGGCCCACTTCCTGGTTTGCAGATGGTTTGACTTTCTGCTGTGTCCTCACATGGCAGAGAAAGAGACAGAGAGAGAGAGAGAGAGAGAGCTCACGTCTTTTTATGAGGACACTAATCCCCACATGAGGACTCCGCTCCCAAGACCTAATCATCTCCCAAAGGCCCCATCTCCAAATACCATCACACTGGGGATTCAGATATGAATTTTAAGGGAATACCAAAAAAATTCAGTCCATAGCAATATTGTAAGTGAAAAAAACAAAAGCAAGGTTCAAAACATTGTACGCAGTCAGATATCTTCTGTTATAATAAAGGGGGGGGGAAATGTTGATAAAAATACTTGTACTCACTTGTATTTATAGAAGTAAACACTAAAGGGATAAATCTGAAATTAATCAATGTCATTTTCTGTCAGAGGGTAGAGAGAAATGGGATGAATGAGGGTGGGGTGGAAGTGAGAATTACTGATGTATGTCTTTTTTTGCCACTTTTATTTTTGAAACATATAAATGCATTAACTCCTTATAAAAATTAAATGAAAAGGAAATTATTGCTTCTAGGTTGCCTTATACTCACCCCTTTGAGCAGCTGAATTCTATGGTTGAACCAAGGAGAAGATCTTTCTTAACTTCCACTATCCCATTGATTAATTCTGGATTTCTGCATTGTTTCTCTAGGAGGAAAATTAAAATAATGACTCATGATTCCAATTACTCACAAAATAGAACATTAGGGGGAAAAAAGTCTGGTTCACTAACTTTAACTCCTGCTTCCAGATAGACCTAGAGATATTTTTCAATGCTTATTTCTTATTCTGACTCATTTTTTCTCTTTCTATGGAAAGAGGGCGCTTTATGGAGTGGGCCCTATTTCTCTTATCCTTTAGTACAGGGAGAAATATAGAGTAGATAGAAACCGGCCTGGATTGCTCCGGTCTGAACTCAAATCACGGAGGGCTTTAATCGTTGAACAAAGGAACCCATGATAGCTGCTGCACCATTAGGATGTCCTGATCCAACATCGAGGTCGTAAACCCTGTTGTCGATATGGACTCTAAAATAGGATTGCACTGTTATCCCTAGGGTAACTTGTTCCGTTGGTCAAGTTATTGGATCAATTGTGGGCATTGATTCGCTTTGGCTGGTGTAGCCTTAGCATAGGTTGTTCGGAGGCTGAGTTATGCTCCAAGGTCACCCCAACCAAAATTTTTAATGCAGGTGTAGTAAGTTAAAGTCCACAGATTTGTATGGTTTAGATTGCATTAGTAAATTAAAGCTCCATAGGGCCTTCTTATCTTATTATCTTATGTCCGCCTCTTCACGGGCAGGTCAATTTCACTGGTTAAAAGTAAGAGACAGTTGAACCCTCGAGGTGCCATTCATGCAAGTCCCTATTTAAGGAACAAGTGATTATGCTACCTTTGCACGGTCAGGGTACCGCGGCCGTTAAACATGTGTCACTTGGCAGGCAGTGCCTCTAATACTAGTAATGCTAGAGGTGATGTTTTTGGTAAACAGGCGGGGTTAAGTTTGCCGAGTTCCTTTTACTTATTTTAACCTTTCCTTGGAAGCATGCCTGTGTTGGGTTAACAGTTTGAGTAGTATTAGTTTTGTTTGTGTTTGTAAATATTGGACTGTTAAGTATCGGTGAAATTTTTCAGTCTGATGTAGGCTTATGCAGTGGAGAAAATTTTCATGTTACTTACACTAACATTGTTGCTTCTATGAAATAATAGATTAATCCAATGTGATGCGAGGAGTTCAGTAGTACGTTTGGGATTTTTTAGGTGTTTGATGTTGAGCTTGAACGCTTTCTTAATTGTTGGCTGCTTTTGGGCCAACTGTGGAAATTGGATTTTTTTACTCTGTATACAAGGTTTTTTCCTAGTGTCTAAAGAGCTGTCCCTCTTTAGACTAACAGTTAAGTTTACAAGGGGATTAAGTGATTCTGTAGGTAAACTTAAGGTTGAACTAAGATTCTATCTTGGATAATCAGCTATCACCAGGCTCGGTAGGCTTGTCACCTCTACCCAAAAATCTTCCCACTATTTTGCCACATAGACGAGTGTGCTCTTTTAGCTGTGTTTGGGTTGCTCATCTGGTTTCGAGGAACTTGGCTCTAGTTCTCTTTGTGAAGTTGTCTCTGGTTAATTCGTTATGCAGAAGGTATAGGGGTGTGTCCTTGCTGTTTTGTGCTTGGTTGGTCTTTTTTCATCTTTCCCTTATGGCACTGTGTCTATAGCACCAGGATAAAATTTCTATCGCCTATACTTTTGTACGAGTGAATGGTCTAGTAGAAGTTATTTGGTATTAGTATTGATTGGGTTTGGGGCTAGCATTAGCTCAAGGCAATCAAATTATATTGAGGTCTTCAGGGTGTAAGCCGGATGCTTTATATTAAGCTATGCCTTGGTTTATCCAAGTGCACTTTCCAGTACACTTACCGTGTTACGACTAATCTCCTCTATATAGATATGAGGGGTGTTTAGTTAAGTTGATCCTTAAATATACTTGAGGAGGGTGACGGGCGGTGTGTACGTGCTTTATGGCCTTATTCAATTAAGCACTCTGCTCTTAATTTACTGTTAAATCCTCCTTGAGATTTCATAAGAGCTATCGTGGGGTTTTCTGGGGTAGAAAATGTAGCCCATTTCTTACCACCTCATAAGCTACACCTTGACCTAACGTTTTTGCCGGGGCACTAATGCTTAATTTATAACCTTTATTAGGGTTTGCTGAGGATGGCGGTATATAGACTAGGGGAGAGGTGGTGAGGTGAATCGGAGTTTATCGATTATAGAACAGGTTCCTCTAGAGGGATGTGAAGCACCGCCAAGTCCTTTGAGTTTCAAGCTGTTGTTTGTAGTATTCTGGCGAGTAGTTTTGTTGTTCTAACTATTGAGGTTTAGGGCTAAGCATAGTGGGGTATCTAATCCCAGTTTGGATCGTAACTGTTGTGTATTCAGAAGCTTTAAAGCCACTTTCGTAGTTTATTTTACATCAGCTGGTGTTTTTTACAACTTAGATGGAGTTTAGCTTTATTAAAATAGATCTAAAACACTCTTTACGCCGGTTTCTATCAGCTTGGGTTAATCGTATGGCTGCAGTGGCTGGCACAAAATTAACCAACCCTGGGTGTAGCATAGCTTAGTTAAACTTTCATTTATTGCTAAAGGTTTGTCACTGCTGTTTCCCGTGGGGGTGTGGCTGAGCAAAGTGTTCTGAGCTCCGTTGTGCATGCTTGATACTTACTCCTTTTGATCGTGATGATTTAGAGGGTGTTTTCACTGGGGCGGGGATACTTGCATGTGTAATCTTGCTAAGAGTTAATAGAAAGGCCAGGACCAAACCTGTCTGTTTATGGGATGTATGAATCCGTCTAGGCATTTTCAGTGTCTTGCTCTAGGTTGATTAAGCTACATAAATGGGTTTTGTTAAATTTGGGGGGATTATATATGGTTGTGAGGTTCTGTCTTTGGGGATTGTGATAATGAGGGTGTGGGTCTGGTAGCCAGTAGGTATGTAGGTGGGGTAAAATAGAGAGGGAGTTAAAGGTGAAAGTAGTAGGATGAGATGGAGATTGTGTTAGTTGAGGGCTAGCAGTTAAAATTGTGCATAGCTAAAAGATGAGAACGCAGGCTCTGGCTTGGTGAATTGAGGCTTTTGTTTTTGGGGTTTGGCAAAGGTATATTTATAGGGGAAAGGCCAGAGGTGGGGGACGGGGGCTTTGAGAAAAAAAGTAAAAATTTGTTGTGGTTTTATAGTTTAGGATGAATATACTAAACTAACCAACTATATTAGGATTGGTTATTGTTATGTCCAACAAGCATGAATTAAATAACACCTTATCGGTAGTTATGCGAGGCTGGAATATTGAACGTAGGTGTGATCAGTAATAGTATGTACTAGGAATCGAAGACAGATCCTGCGACATACGGTGTGGCGGGGTCAGCTTTCTTCGATGGGGTCGCGTGCACACCCGAGATAAAAGATACCAAATGCATGGAGAGCTCCCGTGACTGGTTAATAGGGTGACAGACCCGTGATCCATCAAGATGTCTTATTTAAGGGGAACGTGTGGGCAATCTTAGTCTCATGGCCCTGAGGTAAGAACCAGATGCCGGATACAGCTCACTATAGCTACCCCCACGTGTTATGGGTCCGGAGCGAGGAGAGTAGCACTCTTGTGCAGGAGATTGATTTCACGGAGGATGGTGAACAAGAAACCACTAACTGAGGGGGGTATCCGTGGTGATGAGAATATATTTGACTTATATGTGCTATGTTCGATGAACGGTGTAATGTACTGTGTACGATAACTGAGTTTTGGTATTAGTTGGTATCCTTGAGGGAAAACTTGATCTTTGGTAGTTGATGTTATGTTCTACAGTTGGTTAAGTCATGAGGATTCTTGCTTGTAAGCATATTTACAAGGACAGTTTGTAAGTGTGCATAAATATGTACGAAGTACAGTTAAGCATTTGTAGTACTATGTAATATTCGTGTTGGCTAGCAGTAATGCACGAATTATATAGGAGGTTGTAAAATAAGTTAGTACTTAAGTCGTACTTAAAACGTGCACCCCATAGAATACAGAGAGTAGTTTAAATTAGAATATTAGCTTTGGGTGCTGATGGTGAAGTTAGGTGCTTTCTCTCTGAGTTGTCCTGGGGAGAATTCTCCATATCCGGTTTACAAGACCGGTGTATTAGCTTGTATTACAAGGGCAGGTTCATTTGAGTAGATTGTTTTCGGTTAAGGAGGCAAGTGGTATAAGGGTTCGGATTGTGATAAAGTATATTAGGGATGCTATTTGTCCGATAATAATGAAGGGGTGGTTTACTGGTTGGCCTCCAATTCAAGTAAGGGTCAGTAGAATTGTGATTAGGAATCAATATAGGAATTGGCTGAGTAGGCGGAATGTTATGCTTTGTTGTTTGGATTTGTGAAGTATGGGGATAAATGCAAAGATGAGGATTGATAGTAGAAGTACTAATACACCTCCTAGTTTGTTAGGGATGGACGTAGAATTGCGTATGCAAATAGGAAGTATCATTCTGGTTTGATGTCGGGGGTGGTGTTTAGGTGATTAGCTGGAGTATAGTTGTCTGGGTCACTTAGTAGGCCGGGTGAAAATAGTACTAATATTATTAGGGTGAGGAGGAGGAGGATTAAGCCGAGGATATCTTTGATTGTATAATAAGGGTGAAAGGTAATTTTGTCGGAGAGGAAATCCTGGAGGGATTGTTGGATCCTGTTTCGTGAAGGAATAGTAGATGTAAGGTTGTAAGGGCTGTAATAATGAAGGGTAAGATAAAATGAAGGGTAAAGAATCGTGTGAGGGTGGGATTATCAATTGAATATCCGCCTCAGACCCATTGGACAAGGTCAGTTCCAATGTATGGGATGGCTGACAGGAGGTTTGTGATTACTGTGGCACCTCAGAATGCTATTTGGCACCATGGGAGTAGGTAGCCTATGACGGCTGTTGCTATAGTTATAAGTAGGAGTATAATGCCGCTATTTCAGATTTCTGGGAGGAGGAATGAGCCGTAGTATAGGCCTCAACCGATATGTAGGAAGAGGCAGATAAAGAATATAGAGGCACTGTTAGCGTGGAGATAACGGAGGGTTCAGCCATAGTTTACCTCTCGGGTAATGTGTGCAACTGAGGAGAAGGCGGAGGAGGTGTCTGGCGAGTAGTGTATTGCTAGGAATAAGCCTGTGATGATTTGTAGGATTAGACAGGTAGCAAGGAGTGAGCCGAAGTTTCATCATGCGGAAATATTGGACGGAGTGGGTAGGTCAATGAAGGAATTATTAATTATTTTTATAAGTGGGTTTGATTTGCGTGTTGTGGTCATTAGTGTTTTTATAGTTGAAATACAACGATGGTTTTCATATCATTAGTCATGGTTAGAGTCCATGTGGAAGCAATGACACACACATATATATGTGTGTATTTTTTTTTTTTTGGAGACAGAGTCTCGCTCTGTCGCCCAGGCTGGAGTGCACTGGCCAGATCTCAGCTCACTGCAAGCTCCGCCTCCCGGGTTCACGCCATTCTCCTGCCTCAGCCTCCCGAGTAGCTGGGACTACAGGCGCCCGCCACCTCGCCCGGCTAGTTTTTTTTTTTGTATTTTTTAGTAGAGACGGGGTTTCACCGTGTTAGCCAGGATGGTCTCGATCTCCTGACCTTGTGATCCGCCCGCCTCGGCCTCCCAAAGTGCTGGGATTACAGGCTTGAGCCACTGCGCCCAGCCAGATGCTGTATTTTAACTGTTAGAAAAATATGCCCAAGTGTATTCCCAACTGACTCCTTCCAAATACTATAGGTGATGTTAATTTTGAACTCTTTTGATCAAAGATTTTCATATGAATTAAGTAATTCATTAAGTTCCTAAAAGAACTTTCTGGGAAAAAAAGTAAATGTGAGAAAAATAAATGTTGATACTTACTTGCACAAAAGATACTATAGTTCCATGAGCCTTTGGCATCACAAATCAGTCGACTTGAATTGATTTTCCCATACCCAGGGTGGCAGGTGTATTTCAGAGTAGTTCCAGTTTTGAATTCAGTATCATACAACGGATTTATTGGAGAAGCAAATGGTAACTTGGGTGGAGGACCACAGTCACCTGCACACACACAAAACATGGCAAGGAACATCAACAGCTATATCTTGGGACACAATATCTCGATATCTGAGTACTAAGTTTCCTAGAACAGAGACCATGATTTTCTCTTTCATCATAACTCCTATTATGTCATTGTTCAATGAGTGCAGTAAGTGATCAATAATACACACTTGTTGAGTAATGATAATGAAAACGATAATGAGTAAAGGCAGAAAAATTTCATCCGTCTTTGACTGTATAAGTGCTAATTTATTAGAAAGTGAATGAATAGACTTGATTTTCATCATTCTATCAGATTGCCCACATCTGTCTGCTCAGAATATAGGCAGCTATGCTATGCCTCCTGCCTTAGCAGAAACATATTTTCTACTAATAATAGCATTACACAAGATTAGTTGCCTCAGTCAAGGATGAGGAGGCATTTCATGTGTGTCCTTTTGGACCTTTTAGTTTAGAATAAATGATCTGTTAAAAAATAAAATATTTTCAAAAGCATCACAAGGTGGAGAATCATTAAACCCTTGAAAAATAAAATCTTAATTCTACTTCCCTGGCAAGAATTAAACAAAGTACTGAGTGACCTTCCAAATGCCCCAGAAGAATTATACCAACCTCCCCTACATTCTAAATAACCACACAGGCAGTGAGAGTTCATGGCCAGGCTGGCAGATGATATGAATTTATTACAAGTCATGATTGCTTCAATGTTAAGTTGTTCAGAGTTTCCTGGAGAGAAAAATTCTAAAAGGGAGCATCAGGAGCATCTATAAAACAAGATTTTCTTTTTTTAGTTTATAGTATGTTTCCCAAATTCCAGGTGGTCAAATATATCCCATAATGTTAAAGATCTCTTAGACACCTCTTAAAATAGGGTGTGTGATGAACTCAGTTGTAGACTGGTTGTCTGGCCTGTCTCTTCACTACTTACCAAGAACGGTAGCCAACAAAACAGTGACCAGCATCATTTGGAACAGAGTTGAATTGGAGACTTTCCACAGCCTAGAGAAGAGCAAAGCTGCCATTTCTCCTTTTCTATCGAAGGTGGAGCCCTCGAGGAGTGCAAGTGGAGCTTTCTGGGAGTGCATGATCTGGTGCCTCTTCAGTGTTTTTCTGCTGAAAGAACTCAACTTGATAAACAGTCCTTGAATTCTTACCTGTCATAAAGTACTACGAAGAATAAAATAGGAACTGTTTTCAAGGAGATTATAATCAAATGTAGAAGAAAAGGCATTAAATGTCTGTAATAAAAGATAGCTTGTATTTTCTGACAGGAACATATTCAGGAGACCAGTAAATTCCAGAGATCTGGGGTGGACTGTACAGAGGTAATAGATATTGCTGTGAAATTTGGAGTGTTAAATGTGGGATATTTTATGGCAATAGTAAAAATTGAGTAAAGGCACAGCATTGAGAAGGTAAAGGTTATTTCTTGAAAATAGTAGTTAGTACTTCAGTTTGTTTAGAACATAAGAAATTCCTGATAGGAGATGATAGTTAAAGATAGAGAGGCAGGTTAGAAGTGGGTTTGATCAGGTTTTCAATACCAAAATTGGGAGCTTGAAACTAGGAAATATATATACACTTTGTTTAAGTAACATGATTACTCTGTTTTTGAAAGACAATTATGGCAGATGTATACAATGTAGATTGAAAGAGGCAGAGAGAAGAGACAGGGAGATTGATTAAGAAGACTATAGCAATTGGCCAAGTGAGCCAAGGAAATTATCTGAACAAGGAAATGGCAGAAGAGTTATAGAAGAAAGAGCAAGCTTAAGAAAAGCAAGAAAATGATGACAGAGGAAAAGAGTTGGAGATGTCTCTATCTATTAATCATATATCTATCTATCCATCCATCTATATGATTTTCTTATGGCAACTATCAACAAAAACAAAAATCCATTGGGTCATTTAGAATTTTTTAAGTATGGTTTTTACCAACAACCACCAACAATAAGTAGTATTACTGTTATGTTTCTTGGTTCCAGTCATTCATTAATCAGAGACTTCTTCAAAGCAAGATCTCTATAAAGTCATTCTTACCCCAAATGAGAAAACCTTCACATATCCTAAGTTTACTTCAGAAACAAGTTACTTAAGAAGTATTACCCAAAGTGATATATAAAATTAATTTTCAGTGAAATAAAGGATTTCACCTTTTGTTCTGAAACCTTAGGTAGGTTGAGATGGTTTCATATTACTATCTGTCCTTAATTATATGAATTGCCAACTCATGTCCATTTAACTCAATAGGCCAATGTTGTGGGGCATTTCCCCTATGTTTTCTTCTAGTAGTTTTGTAGTTTGGGGTTTCATAGGTAAGTCTCTAATCCGTTTTGAGTTGATTTTGTGTATAGCGAGAGGTAGGGATCTAGTCTCATTCTTCTGTATGCGAATATCCAATTTTCCCAGCACCATTTATTGAAGACTGTCTTTTCTCCAATATGTGTTCTCATCTGTGTCAAAAGCCAATTGGCTTTTGGTGAGTAAGTTTATTTCCAGGTTCTCTCTTCCATTCCATTGGTCCATTTGTATATGAAGATTTTCCCCATTCAGTATGATGTTAGCTATGAGTTTTTTATATATGGCCTTTATTGTCTTGAGGTGCACATCTTCTATACTAATTTGTTGAGAGTTTTTGTCATGAAGGAATGTGAAATTTTGTCACATTCTTTTTCTGCACCTATTGAAATGATTATATCATGTTTCTCTTTCTTTCTTTCTGTTAATGTAGTGTGGACACATTTATTAACCTGAGTCTGATAAACCGCCCGTGGATCCCTGGGCTGAATTCCACTCATTATAATGAATCATCTTTTTAATGTGCTCTTGGATTTGGTTTGCTGGTATTTTGTTATGAATCTTTGCATCAGTGCTCATCAGGGATGTCAGCTTATAGTTTTCTTTTTTCATTGTGTACTTGTCTAGTTTTAGAATCAAAGTAATGCTAGCCTTGCAAAATGAGTTTGTAAGTATTCCCTCCTCTTCAATTTTTCTGGAACAGTTTGAGAGGAATTGGTATTAGTTCTTTATTAAATGTTTGGTAGAGTTCAGCAAAGAAGACATAAGGTCCTAGGCTTTTATCTGATGGAAAACTTTGGATTACTGATTCAATTTTCTCTTCAATTCAACTTTTGATTGGTCTGTTCAGATGTTCTATTTCTTCATAACTTGATCTTGGTAGGTTGTATGCATCCAGGAATTTATCCATTTCTTCTATCTTATCAAATTTGTTGGCATATAGTTATTTATAATAGTGTCTTATAATACTTTCTATTTCTGTGGTATTAGTAGTAATGTCTCCTTAAAATAAAAAATCTCTGTTTTATTTATTTTAGTATTCTCTTTTTTTTTCTTAGTCTAGCTAAATGTTTGTCATTTTGTTTATATTTTCAAAACCCAACTTCTTTTATTGCTTTTTTTTTTTTT
>NW_016807278.1:376748-383379 GCF_001698545.2 Rhinopithecus bieti
TTTTGTTTTTTTTTTTTTTTTTTTGAGATGGAGTCTCACTCTGTCACCCAGGCTAGAGTGCAGTGGTGCGATCTCAGCTCACGGCAAGCTCTGCCTCCTGGGTTCACGCCATTCTCCTGCCTCAGCCTCCCTAGTAGCTGGGACTACAGGTGCCCACCCCCACACCCAGCTACTTTTTTGTATTTTTAGTAGAGACAGGGTTCCACCGTGTTAGCCAGAATGGTCTCGATCTCCTGACTTCCTGATCTGCCTGACTCAGCCTCCCAAAGTGCTGGGATCACAGGCATGAGCCACTGCGCCCAGCCTCTTTTTAATTTTTTTCATATCTTTTTCATTTATTTCTGCTCTGAACTTTATTATTTTCTTCCTTATACCAATTTTAGGTTTAGTTAGGTCTTGTTCGTCTAGTTCCTTGGGGTGATTATTAGAAATTTCTCTTCTTTTTTATGTAGGTATTTATTACTATAAACTTCCCAATTAGAACTCATTTTGCTGTGTCCTATAGGTTTGGGTATAATGTGTTGTCATTCTCATTTGTCTCAAAAATTCTTTTAGTTTTCGTTTTAATTTCCTTTTGACCAATTAGTCGTTTAGGGACATGTTGTTTAACTTTCATATATCTGTAAAGTTTCCAAAGTTTTCCTTGTTGTTAATTTCAAGTTTCACATTATTGTGATCAGAAAGGTTATTTGATATGATCTCTACCTTCCTAAATTTTTCAAGACTTGTTCTGTGGCCTAACATCTGATCTATCCTGGAGAGTGCTCCATGTGCAGTTGAAAATGTGTATTCTGTAGATGTTGTGTGGAATATTCTGTAAAGATCAGTTAGATCCATTTGGTCTATGGGGCACTTTAAGCCTGATGTTTCTGAGTTGATTTTTTTTTTCTAAATAATGTGTCCATTGCTGAAAGTGAGATGTTGATGTTCCCTAGTATTATTGTATTGCAGTCCATCTCTCTTTAGGTCTAACAATATTTGTTTTATATATATGGGTGCTCTAGGATTGGGTGCATATGTATTTGTAATTATTATTTACTCTTGTTGAATTGATCTTTTTATCATTATATAATGACTTTTTACAGTTTTTTTTTTTTTTTTAGCTTCAAGTCTATCATATATAAGCATGGCTACTCCTGTTTGCTTTAGGTTTTTGTTTGCTTGGAATATTTTTTTCCATCCCTTCAATTTCAGTCTATATTTGACTTTACCATGAAATGAGTCTCTTATAGGTAGCACATCATTGGATCTTGTAGTTTTATTCATTTAGCCACTATGTATCTTTCAATTTAAAAAATTAACTTATTTACATTCAAGGTTACTTTTGATAGGTAAGGACTGACTCTTGCCATTTTATTAATTGCTTTGATTGTTATATAGATTTTCTGTTTCTTAATTTTTTGTTGCTTCCTCTCTGTTAGTAGTTTGCTGTGGTGTTTAACTTTGTTCCTTTTTTCTTATCTGTGTGTCTGCTGTAATTTCTTTATTTGTAGTTCACCATGCAGCAAATATAGAGTCCCAAAGTGGTATTGACTATTTTTAGCTAAATATCAACTTAACTTTGGTCGCATAAAAATACTCTAGACTTTTCTGCTTTTCTCCCAATTTATATTTTTCTTGCCCTAATTTACTTCTTTATCTATTTTGTGTTCCTTAGCCACTAATTGTAGCTGTTGTCATTTTGACTATTTTGACTTTAAACATTTATACTAGAGGATTGAGAGATTTACATAGCACCATAACATCACTGGAGTATTCTAAGTGTGATTTGTAAATTTACCTCTACTCATGAGTTTAATACTTTCATGAAAACACATGTAGACTTTCTTCGTTCTTTTTTACTATTATTTCTTTATTTTCCCCTTGACAGGATTATTTCAAAAGATTTAAATTGTATTTTACTTGTCATATAGCTTTTAAGCAGCATAGCCAGGATATAAACCTTGATTTTGGAAATTTGTCTATGAAAGTTGAATACATACATTATACAACCAGCATGTGCTGTACACCAAAAGACATGTGTTGGAATATTCGTAGTTATGTAATAGCCAAAGAACTAAAACCACCTAAATTGTATCCTTAATAAAGTGGATAAATAAATTATAATACAGCCATTGAATGGTATAATATATAGCAATGAAAATGAATAAATGACAACTAGACTCAACATAAACCTCACAAATGTAAGCAAAAGAAATCAGACAAAATATAATACATACTTCATGCTCTCATATATAAAAAGAAGTAACAAATACTCAGCTAGAGTATTTAGGGATGCATGCTTATTTTATAAAACTATAAATAACAGAAAAAAGATGATTGCTACAAATCAAAAGAATAATGGCATTAGAAAAGGAGGAATAGGGCAAGATGAGGTGAGGCATGAGGAAACAGGTTCTCTAAGAAGAAGTGGTGACAGACTGAGAGGACTGGCATGTTAAGTAAAATCTTTCTGGATTAAATCAGGGATGTGTCTTGGAGGAAGATAGAAACTGAGTAGCTGGATAAAATAGGAAGTACTGTACAGTATTGGACCATAGTTTTCTACATGCTGGATCATAACATGTCTATTCATACTGTTTTCGTGTTCAAACACTGTTGAAAGATTTGGATTCAGAAGTGGGACTTGGTTAAAACTAAGCACATACCTATATCAGACCCTCTCACAGTTTCACAATTGAGAATTGAGGGTAGTTAAACATTTGCTGATAACATTTTTCAGTATTTTCTTTTCAACTAAAAAACAAACTTGGGAAGTAGGGGTAAGAATCCCCAGTCTGCTTTGATTCTCATTTTGTCCCTGTTCTGTCTTCTGGTACTTCCTCCTCATAGAACTAACTCTGGAAAATCCTTGAGGATTTGCTTTTAACTATTGATTTTCTGTTTTTAAATAAGTCCATTGGGAGCACTAAATGTCCATAAAGAGTCATATACTTTTTGGTTGTAATGTCTTTTGTTTTTGTTTTGTTTTTTGTTTTTTTGGAGAGACAGAGTCTGGCTCTGTTGCCCAGGCCGGAGTGCAGTGGTGATCTCAACTCACTGCAAGCTCCGCCTCCCAGGTTCAAGTGATTCTCCTGCCTCAGCCTCCCGAGTAGCTGGGACTACAGGTGCATGCCACCATGCCCGGCTAATTTTCTGTATTTTAGTAGAGACAGGGTTTCTCTGTGTTGCCCAGGCTAGTCTTGAACTTCTGAGCTCAGGCAATCCATCTGCCTCAGCCTCCCAATGGACGTAATGTTTTTAAGCATTAGAGTGAGGGTGGAAATAATTAAATGGGACAATATTTAATTTGAATACAATTTTTAAAATCTTCAGTATATCAAACACTATTAAGTAAATGAAACAATAATAAAATGTTAAGGCCAGTTACAGTGGCTCATGCCTGTAATGGGCCACTTTGGGAAGCCCAGGAGGGTGAATCATGTGAGCCCAGGAGTTCGAGACCAGCCTGGGCAACACAGGGAGACCCTGACCCTGTCTCTACAAAAATGAAAATAAAAAATATTAGCTGGGAATGGTTGTGCATGCCTGTGGTCTCAGCTACTCAGAAGGCTGAGACAGGAAGATCCCTTGGGCCCAGGAGGTCGTGGCTGCAGTGAGCCATGATAACACCACCACACTCCAGCCTGGAAGACAGAGCAAGACCCTGTCTCAAAATAAATAAATAAATAAATAAATAAATAAATAAATAAATAAAGCAGATATAACAATTAAAATTTCATGTCTTAAATATAAAATCCTTCTTTACAAATCATTCAAAAATAAAATTGTCAGGCCAGGCGCGGTGGCTAAAGCCTGTAATCCCAGCACTTTGGGTGGCCGAGACGGGCGGATCATGAGGTCAGGAGATCGAGACCATCCTGGCTAACATGGTGAAATCCCCTCTCTACTCAAAAGAATACAAAAAACTAGCCTGGCGAGGTGGCGGGCGCCTGTAGTCCCANAATAAATAAATAAATAAATAAATAAATAAAAATTGTCAAATAAACACATGAAGAAAGAACACAAACAAGTAAATCAGTAAAGGAGAAATACAAATATGCATGCAGAGTGGCTTATTGAGGAGTTTTCACAGGAACATTGTCTGTAAAAGAAGAATGAGAGGGAAGAGAGAGAAGCAAAACTTTGAAGCAGTTGCATCAGAGACTTCAGAGCATCCTCTAAAGCTGGACTGGCCCTTCAAAGGTGTACAGGATTAAGTAAAGCTGGGCTTTTGTACCACTGCATCAACCAATCAATAAATGTGGGCTGTTCCAGAGAAAGATTGCCACCTTGAGTGAGGCAGCTCCCCAAAACATCCGTGCTTGCTAAAATGCAGATTCCCAATCCCCTAATCAAATGTATCTAATGAGGCTTCAATGTCTGAATTATTTTTTAAATGCCTCAAGTGATTCTCATGTGCAGCAAATGCAGGAATCACTAATCTAACAGAGATGAAATCCATTCATTTTTCTATATATTCCAGGTTCTAGCTTTGATTCAAAACAGAGCTTTAGTAGCTGTACCTGGATATCAGTAGCTTGCTTAACTTCTTGTAAAAGTATCAGTCTTAATTTATGTTTTAATAGATCAACTCAATTCTCATAAAAGGCTAGTATATTTGGCTATTTGAAAAACTTTGCAATTGTCCATGTTAATGGCATTGTCCTAATTATGTTATTCACTGTTTCTTATTAAATAGCCCATGAGATAAATTTTAATTTTCTATTTTGTTTTTCTATTTTAATTAGTGAAAATAAGTTCCTCTTTCAAAACTCTTTCTTTTTATCAACTACTAGGAAATATATAATCATTTTTCCTTGACTGAAAATAAACTCAACAAAATTACTTATAAGTCTAAATTTTAGTGAAATTGCTGCTACTCTTCCAGTACTTCCTCCTCCACAGGTGGCACTGTAAGCAATCCTTGAGTGGTTTGACTTTGCATTTTTATTTTATCATCATTAAGTTATACGTGTCGTGCCAGTTATCAATGCATTTCCTCTCCGATGCAAACTCACCATTTACTACAGCTCTGTGATAATGGATGAAATTCCCTTAAGTATTAATCCTTTACAGCGAGAAAGATGTTTAATATTCTCATTAGAGGATGCTCGAGGGACGTTGCAGGAAGCAAAGATTCTCCTGCTGTTTCCTGCTGCTACATGATGGGTTAGTAAGATATACGTGGGTGGTCTGCCCCAGGCCCTCTTCCCAGAATGCACTATCCCCTGGCAATCTTGTGGTCCTGGACCAGACTGGCTGTCACCTTCCCGTGGTTCTTCTGACAGATACTTCTCCAAGACTCTTACCACAACAGTACACCTACTCCCTCTTCATGCCTGCACACCTGGCCACCTACTTGCTTGTGTGCTTTCTCTGCCTTGAAGGCTTGCTACTGGGGTCACTTTTCCTTCTGCACACCTGCCCATCTGGCCACTATCTGTGGTCCCCCTCACAGATAGCTCGTGTTCCAGGGACCCCAGCTCTATCTGCAGGCGTATGCAAGTAGCCACCAGGTGGAGCACACCTATAGTCTGCCTCTATTCTAGATATTTGGTTTCTACTTGCCCAATGACCACAGACCAGCTTTTGTCCAGGCAACTAGTGAACTTCTCTGGCATCCAGTGGATTGCAACAATACCTTTTTAATGAAGTCTAAACCCCAGCCTCGGGAAAGGGCACCTCATTGCAGTTTGTCTCCCTTGAGTGCCTTGCCTCAGCCCTAGAATACCATAGAGAGTTTTCTTAAATTTTATAATTAGCTTTTTTATCAGAGTTTAGTAATTCTATGTATTAAATTTCCTCTGTTTAAATCACTGTATGGTTTCTGTCTCCTGATTGGACCCAGGCTGACACTCAGACATTTTGGGATAATCTAAAACTTGTAATAAGCTTCTACTTGGTATTGAAATAGATGGCATAAAAGTTTCTGAGGGAAAATAATTTTGTGGAAATAATTTTAAATTACATAATCTATTCAATGTATTTACATTTTGAATAAAGAGTATTATTTTTTAAATAAAGGAGAATTCACTATATCCCTAAATATGCAAATAGACTTGGTATCAGAAGGTCACTTATTGGGTAAAATTGACAGAAACAGTACTAAGAAGGGTTGTTCCTGAATTCAGAGAAATATTAGAAAATAGCATCCCTCTTTTTTAGTGCCCATAAATATAAAATGGTAATGTAATCAAAATAGTCTCTCTTTAGTTATAACTTTTTTAGGGCAGAGCCTCTAGCTTACCAATTGCTTCCTCCCCACAGTTATTAAACCTGGACTAGAAAGAATTCACTTCGTTTTAATTTATTTTCTTGTGGTCAAAGAAGGATATTTGGCAGCAGGGGTTTCGTAGATTACTTTTCTCAGGCTCAACTAAACTTTAGCATGAGATTCACGTCCCAAATAACCTATACATGTTTTATTCCTGGTATAATTATTCAGCACCACTGTGAGTGAACTTCTGGAGGAAATAGATGAACTAGTTAGTCACAGTGTAAAGAAAAACATTTAACTTAAAGCAAGCAGACAAATGCAACTGCTGTGCCTTTTAGGGACAGGAGCAATCATTTCAGGAAAGTTCTCTCAATGTTGATAATGCAAAAGTATTGTGGTGATGGAAATAGCCTGAGGAATAGAGGGAGAAAT
>NW_016807278.1:384626-387987 GCF_001698545.2 Rhinopithecus bieti
GTGACAGACTGGATTAAGAAAATGGGGCACATATACACCATGGAATACTATGCAGCCATAAAAAAAGATGGGTTTGTGTCCTTTGTAGGGACATGGATGCAGCTGGAAACCATCATTCTTAGCAAACTATCACAAGAACAGAAAACCAAACACCACATGTTCTCACTCATAGGTGGGAACTGAACAATGAGATCACTTGGACTCGGGAAGGGGAACATCACACACCGGGGCCTATTATGGGGAGGGGGGAACGGGGAGAGATTGCACTGGGAGTTATACCTGATGTAAATGACGAGTTGATGGGTGCTGATGAGTTGATGGGTGCAGCACACCAACATGGCACATGTATACATAGGTAACAAACCTGCACGTTATGCACATGTACCCTAGAACTTAAAGTATAAAAAAAAAAGTACAGAAGCAGTAATTGCCTCATCTTGCATGGGAGAAATTTAAATTGTAAATTCAAGTTGTAAACAGGTAAAAAAACAGAAGTTCCTTCTCTGGAGCAACTGGGCAGCAACAGAGAAGACACTTATAAACATCAGTATTTGGATATTAATTGCCCTATACTTGTCATTAGATAGGACAACCAAAAACTCAGTGACTCAGAGCAGATAAAACTTTATTTTTCTTTCAAAACAGTTCATAGGCAAAAACCCATTCAGGATGGAAGGCAGTACTGCTCCACATGGTCAACTAGGGACTAGGGCCTTTTCTCCTTGTTGCTTTAATATCCCCTAGGATGCTGTCCTTCTCAACAAGGCAGAAGCTAGCTCTCAGGCACCCTAGCACCCTAGCTCTCAGCATTTCAGCCCTCAAGAGTATGAAAGAGGAAGGGGAGAGAAAGAAGTTTCCTTTTTAAGAAGGTGACAGGCAAGTTGCATTTATTGGGAGGTTGCTCCAAGGGAGGGACTAGTTGAGCAACCCTGTGCCCTGCTGATACTTAAAATGGTAGAAGAGGTTCTATTACTTAAAGTAAAAATAGAGGTTAACACAGGCAAACAATTACACTCTCTGTTATAGCCACAAGCTAATTTAAAATGCCTCACTGTCCCATCATGCTGCAAATTAGCCTGCTGCCAGTAAAATTTGTTCACATACACAGAACTTTAAATGAGATTATTTAGGCCTTGCTCTTAAAGAACAACTGCTGACCAATGATCATTAACAGAGGTTTGCAGGGAGCAAAATCATACTTCCCTATTCCAAAATAGCTCCACAGAGACAATAATGAATCTAGATGGAAAGAACAGGATTGCTATTTTAAAAAAACAGAAAACAATTTTAAAATTCTTTGGAAAATGTTAGAAAGTGTTCTTAAAAGAAATTGAAAAAGTCAGCAAAAAAACAATGAAGTCAAGGAAATCTCCAAAAAAGTGTTTGGAGAATTGAAGGTAAGAATGAAGACAGAATATAACTAAATTCAATAATTAACAAGGAGGTCCAATACCAAATGATTTTGGTTTCCATGAAAAGAGACAACAGTGAAGAAATGTTACTGAAAACATTTTATAAGAAAATTTCTCAGAATAAAAGAATATGAGTTTACAGAGTGAAAGAGCCCATCAAGAATTAGCATAATAAATGAAAATAAATCATACAGTAAAGTATACCAACGTGGTATTGTAGAACACCATGAGTAAAGATTGTATCCTAAAAGCTTCCAGAGTTGAGGAAAAATCAAGTCATAAATCAGGATGTCTTCCGACTTCTCAATAGCTGTATGGAATATATCAAAACAGTAGATAAATTCCTTTAAAATGAGAGGAAAAATAACACTTTACCCAGCCTGCTATGCCCAGGCAAACTATCAATCAAGTGTGAAAATAGTTTCAATCAAGTGTGAAAATAGTATCAATCAAGTGTGAAAATAGACGGTTTGAAGAATACAGGAGTTCACTCAATAGTTTACTTTCTATACATCATTTCTTAGGCAGTTCCTGGAGGATGTGCTCCAACAAAATGAGGAAATAAGAAAGAGAACATGAGTCAACCAAGTAAAGACAGGGCAGGAAGGTGAGTCTACAGATTTGAGAGCATCCATTGCTTGTTGTAGTGGGTAGCAGGCCCTGTCAATGTCCTGTCAGTATCACGAGGGCCCTGCCACTTTAGCACACTCTGAACAACTTCCAACTGCCTTTTATCTGTTTCCTTTTACACAGGCTTTTTCCACAACCATCGAAGGTTACTCTGATTTGCAATTAGCAGGATAAACTGAAGATAACACCTTACAGAAGCAGACCTCAATTAACAACTGGTGGAAGTATGTATAAATATCCCAGCTCCCTACCCTTAGCTATGATTACTCTGAGGTGCGAGTTCACCATCTTTACCAGTTTCCCTTGGGATGAGACTTCAGTCATCCTAACTAGCTTGCTAACATATCCTTTTTGGTTGCCTTTGTTTTCATATCTCACTGCCTTTCTCTCCTGGTGTCTTCTGCACCTCCTAAACAAATTACCTACGCTTTAATTCTTGTTTCAAGGTCTGTTTCTAGGGCTTTGGGAGAAAGGTACATGAGAATAAGAAAGGAATTGATAAAGCATATGATATCTCAAGATTTGGAACACATTTGGTAGACTGAAAAATCTCTTGCAGCATTTCGGAGAAAATGTAAATAGAAATATAGAAAACAAAACAAGCAAGCAAACAGACATTACTGGAAAAGGACATTATAGACAGCATGTTAAAACAAAAGAAAGGAAACATGCTCACAAAATACTATTTGGTATACTGCATAGTCATAACCTGTAAAAGTTATTATTGATGTAACCAAAATTATTCAATAATTATATTGAAAGAAAAAGGAAAAGCAGGTGGTATATTAGAAGATGATTAAATATCTGTAATCAATAGCAGCTAAAATGAATAATTTAAGAAAAACAGAAAAAACATATTATCTTAAAATATGAAGGTAAATATCAGAAAAAAATGTTGCAAGATATGACAGTGGTTCTCTGGGAGTAGGGAAAGGGAATTGTGTGCACCAGATAATATGCTAATTTGTTAAACATGAATATATCTTCATTTTAAAAATAAATAAAGTTGATAGGTCAAGAAATAGATGCATTTCTAACATGGTTTATAATTTATAGAATTATGCACAAAGTTAAAATCTTAAATGTGAAATTTAAATTTAAAATGGAAAGAGAAAAATGGATAATATAATGGAAGTAAGCTCTCTATACTTACCTTTATTGTTTTAATATTTGTTAGAATATATATATGTATTTATTTTAAATAATTTTAAAGGGATTTAAATGAAAGGATACATTAAAGAATAGAAGGATAATTTAAACCTATGTGAAAATAAGTCAACACTACTCCTTTATATTAGTAAAGAATGGTAAGAAAGGAA